>NC_068361.1:104031457-104036457 GCF_020536995.1 Dreissena polymorpha | reverse complement strand
AAGATGTGTTCAATAAAGTAATAATATCTACAATTTCATTCACTGAATGAATCAACTCCGGCAATGTACAGATTCATAACAGAAAACCTTATAACCATAGAAAACTTTTTTTGAGAAATAAGCGTTATATTCCTGAGTCTGCTGTGTTTACACCATGTACACAATTAAATAATTCAATTATAAAACAATGACGTCGTTATAGCGAATATAATAATTTAAGCTTTTTCAAACTTTAAATCATATCACCCAAATATACGCAATTTCAAATAGTAATTGATTTATAGGGACTGTCAACCGCGATTGACGAAAAAAGACAAATTTTAAAATACCCTATTTTGTAACAAAGATTAGTTTATATTGATTAAAATACCACGACTGGTATATTACATTACTTGACCAAAAGTTAATATTTTCAGTATATTCGGTAATAAAATTTCGCGATGTGAAATCGAAAGTAAATCGCGAAAATAGGTGACATAACGATATACACACTATCAATAACGCAAGTAGATTGATAATTTGATATATAAAATATATTCAATTCACTACGCATGCACAATTTGCATTCCTGGGTTTACCACGTGACGATGATGATCAATCTACTTGCGTTATTTATAGTTAACTGGAAGTTACCTGGTAGACATACCCAGTAAAATTTATTACCGAATATACTGAAAATATGAAAACTTTACAACTTTTTTCAATTTATGTTACATACCAGTCGTGATATTTTAATTAATATAAACTAATTATTGTACAAAATGCGGTAATTTAGAACTTTTCTTTTTTCGTCAATCGCGGTTGACAGTCCATTTAAATATAATTGTAAGAATTGGCGATAATTATATCCGAGCTACAATCCAATGTCATCAGTTTCTTCATCCATGATACTATTTTTTTTTTAAATTAATCTTTTTGTAATACGTCGTTATTGTTACTTGCTCTTAAAATCGTTACAAAACAACTATATGTTACCTGATGCGATGGGAAACACCGCAAATAATATAACACGCTTGTCCATTGTTATGCTTTGTTCACCTTTACAAGTTTAGAGAACGAATATGAAATATATACTGCGCACTCGTTTAAACTTCACTTTAAACACAAGATAAGGAGTTGCCCAACTGAATTGCAACAAGACGGATGTTCAGTGACACGTGTACAATTTTCATTGGAAAAACGAATTAATTTTATGTAAATAACAACCGGATGTATTGAGTGAGTCAAGTAACAATAATGTTTTGCGCTCATAAATATTCTTTGATGTGTTTATTCGCTTACGTTATTTACGTTATTTAGAGTCAGTAAACAAGGCAAGCCCAAACGACGAGATGTATGTTTGTGTTTTGTCTCGCTTTTTAAATTAATTTTAACAACGCTTACACATACGTACTTTTCCACCACAGAAATGTTGTTTGGTTTGTGTTTTTGTGAACTTACAAAAACGTGAATTTGAACGATAAATATGGTAATTCTGTCATTTTAGTATATAAGTTATCTTACGTTTAAATAAGTGCACCCATCTGTAATTTGTTAATTGACTGACTGAAATCATATGTGGAACTTCGTTTGTCGAAAAGTTTCATTTATAGAAAACACAGGCCTATGTGTAGGCAATATGAACAGTATTTAATGTATATTTATCATACCACTGCATTGCTATCTGTCTGATATAACGCTGCATGATATATTTTTTAATATCAGTTCAACAGGAGGTTCTTATATCAGTGGATGATAGGAGGTAGGTCATATTACTCGGAATCAACTATAAAGTAAGCATTTTAGTAAAATCGAATCAGGTTCAACTAAACAAACAATTTGATACCAAGGTGGAATATATTTTAAACACAAAATGCAACACAAACAACAAAAAACCCGTTTTACAAATATTAAACGCAAGTGCTCATGACGTCATTATTAACACGTCAAACGACAAAGAACATATTCTCGGCAAGCCTCGCCGTTATATTATTCTAAGCCTTGCCTGATTAAGTATAAAAAGATCAGGAAGTAACATGTTATTCTCTATATATCTGCCATCACTAATATCCTTTTTTCAATTTATAAAATGACAGTTTTGCGAAGCCAACCTTCTAGCACGGCAAACACATTGAATGAGCATATGTTGTGAGGGTAATGCTCAGTTTTGTTTGTTTCATAAAATTTTGAGAAGTTAGTTTAACAAATAAAATGCTGATCCCTTTCTACATGTTGACCAAAATATAAATAGCTCGTTAAACAGTTTTTTGCTCTCAGAAACGAAAATGTTTCTACTATTTAACTTATGATTTGCTTATAAGTTCTCTGTTTACAATCTGACCACTGAGTATGGCAAGTTATTTCCCCCTTATGAATGAAAGGTTGAGCCCTTTCACAATGTATAATAACATGCTTGTTTAAGCCATGGTATAATTTGTTTTCTAGATTATGATAAAACTGAAAGGTATTTTATTTTATCACCAAACAATATTTACTTAAACAAACAATATGTAAAATATATTTAATGCAGTTAGGCCAAAATATCAATAGCTCTTTTGATTGTGTAATGTTTTTGAGAGACCAAAACTGTTCTTCTTCTTAGCTTATGATATTCTTATAAATCTTATGACCCATGGGTATAGCCAGTTTTATCCCCTTATGCATGACTTCGATTCACTTTATGAGGACCTCTTTATGATAAAATACACGTATTATACACAGAGGCCATTTAGTTTCACATTATATTTGCTTAAGCATTTTGCAATATAAATGTTTAATAAAAAAAATAATCACGGGTTGCAGCCAGTCATTACTTGAACTTACTTAGTACATGACCACTACAAATCCATTCATACCAAACGTTACATTACATAATTTTGTTAAACAAAATGAAACATATAACGGAGATTTAATTTACTTAAAGACATGTAGATAAATAGTCATTTTATGGAAGATACCTTGCCTAATTATAACACGACGTTTTTTTGTTATTTCATGTAGTAAACGTATGATGTTTAATAAATGTATCTTTTCTAGTTATACACAGTCACTGTCAATCAGTTAATACCGTCTCTTTAAAAAATAAGATCTACTTTATCATTAAAATTAAAGGCACGTTTTTCGAGCTCAATACAAAAATGTGGTGTTGTTTGCTGTTACTTATCATATGAAAACTCTGCGTAAACTCCAACGCATTGTCAGATAGGTGTCTGATTAGAATCTTGTGAGAAATATGTTATGTATGATTTCTTGTTAATGTTAGTCAAGTTTCGCTACCACATGTAAAAACATGATGTTTACTTTATTAAAACAAAATATCTCATCACTCTGAAAATTACACGTTCGTGAGTTATGACTAACGATATTGTGTTTCGTAATCTGTTTGTATTACAGATAGATATAACCAATAAGATTGTGTTCACTGATCTGATATCGGGCTTAACATAGGCTTAAGACAATAAGCCTAAATTGTGTTAGCAGAAGATTATATTTATAATACATTATCTTCTTAGAAACATGAGACATTACCATATCTTATAACGCTTAACATGTATCTAAACATGCATTTTTGCTATTTCTATTTTTCTTTCAAAGAAAAGTATGTTAATTTCATTTAATTTCATTAATATTTACAAATTATCAAAGAAGAGAAGCTGAATTCATTGCTAGTTTTAGTTTCCGCCAACATAGAAGTTGCCGGTTTAATTTTTACTTCTAAAACAGCATTTGCTTACTATTATATACAAAAGTAAAAATGTGCATTTAATTGAGCTGCATACACACACATATATATATATATATATATATATATTATAAGATGGCTTCCACACGTTTAATCACAACTAAAGACGACAGACGTAGAGTATTAGTTTGTTTGTTTCTTAACTGATGTATTGGCCTCTTATATAAGAATCGACAGACTATTTTATCGGCATGTATGAGTATGATTGAACTTCAATGCAATTGTTTTTGGTGCTTTTCGTATTTATTTTTTATTCTTTTTACATCGATCTAAATATTTAGTCATTAAATAATGTACGTGTACGGTGTTCTCAGGAATATCGATGAAAAACACAATAAAAATGCTTAAGTCATACCTGATGCGATTTGAACAACCGCAAATAATACCAAAAGCTTGTCCATCGTTTTTCTTTGTTCAACGCAACAAAATACATGAATACATGCATTAATGAAAAGTATATATCGCGGACTTTGTTTTATAACTTCGCATTAAATGCACTGCTTTGGCCTATGAAATGTTCATCAATGTTCTGTGATGCGTGTAACGAAAACACATTCCTTTGATTTAAATAACAAACTGGATATAATCAATAAAGATGTAGGTGGCAAAGCAATACGATAATAAAAACACTAGATAATTTAATCGCCTACGTCTTTTATATTCGTACACATATAAGTTGACACCAATTAATGTTAACGTTGAGTGTTTTTTTCTCGCAGATATTCACGACTTTAGGTTATAAGTAATAGGTTTCCAAATTCTTATCGAAAGTAAAACGACAGCTATGCGCGGTTAATGTGGTCGTTAAATTTATTTTTGTTTTCACAACTTTGCGTTTAAATCGGCACACGTATTTGTATTTTATTGACTAGAATCCTTTGCTATGCGTTTAAGTTTATGAGAACAAGTGTTATTATATTAATGCTAATTGAAATACATAGTTGGTGGCGCTATAATACAAAGTTGTAAATATACACGAATTCTAGAAAATATGCCCGTCGTTTGATGAAATATGCTGTGTTTGTAAAACAAAACAACAAAAATAATGCAAGATGCATAAATACGTTTATATTACTTGGAAGTATAAAGTGGTTTTACCTCCCACTCGAAAGAGGTTAGTAGAGCGTTACATTTGCTTTGATTTTCATATTAGGTAGGATTAATTTAGAGACAGATAACCATTTCATGGAAGGCACGAGCTTTTCAACAGTCACGTGTGTCTCTTAAATGTTATGGATCACATTTTCATAAAGTACGCAAACTTTCTAGCATACGTTTA
>NC_068361.1:103858957-104026457 GCF_020536995.1 Dreissena polymorpha | reverse complement strand
TGCTTAATGTTCCAATAACTCATTAAACCTTGCTTCAATTGAAAATTCATATACGCCCCAACATGTAGTTTCAAACGTTCTTTGGAATAAAACGGCTGTTTAAAACATATTCGAAAATTATAAAATTTTCAAGATTTACTGTGTACTGCAAGACAAAATTCGAGGGCCTATTGAAAATGTTATAACATACAAATATATTTAATTCGATACATTAGTATCCATGCGAAATACAGTGTGTTATAATTAATATAAAATCGTGGTATAACTTTTACTTCACTCGCAAACATCTACCGCGATCGTTGTTTTGTATCATGTTATTTTGTTTAAACTTTGTGTAAGATGTATATTTAACAATATATAGCGATTTGAGCTTCAAACTTAATATTGCAGATGTTCTAGTCGACTTCCCATCGAAACGCTACTTTAAACATGTTCAACGTTTACCAGTTATCTAGCCGAACGTGTGTATCTCAGTTATTGAAACACAAGTTCCTATTCTTTTGTAGCAAATTGCTGAAACCCCGCTTCTTGAACAGTTATGTTGCTAAGCAACAGATTTCGCAATACAAAGATACCAACACACATATGCGCTGAGTGACTCAGTTTTCATTTCAAATGTTTGGCAGGTAAACGAGCGTCGGATATATTCAAGCCGTGCGTTTCTTGGGCTTCGCAAAATCAGTATCACTACTACGTCTTATGCGTATGGTGTAACACATACGATGCTCCATCTAGAACGAAACATGTTACTGTACATGCTTTATTTATTTTTTCTTGACTCTGTTTCTTCAAATGTTTTGAGCGAAACATCGACATCAAGAATGATTCGAAGATTGGATAGACTTGAAGACGATGTATTTAAGATTCGAGATGATCTGCACGATTTACGAAAGGATCTAAAAGAAGAAAGAGAATTATTAAGAGGGGACATTTCTACGCTTTTTAACATGTTAACGGAATCATCGGGGCAGGTTGATAGAAACCAAATCGAAGAAGTTTCGAAGGCACAGCAAGGGTCATGTAATTGTGAAGCTACGTTGAGTCAATTTGAAAATGTAATTAATGCCTTTAACAGAGAAAAATCGGAGAACATACGGCTTCGAAAGGAATTTAACGAAATGAGAAAACAACATGACGACTTTTATTTAAGATTTAACAATGCGGAAAGGAAAATACGTTCAGAAATAGACACCGTTAAAAATGAGACAATAGCAGGCTTCAGCGCTACACAGAAACAAGTGCACGATATTCAAAAAGACTATCAATCAGAGAACATAACCCTTCGAAAAACATTCAACGAAATGAAAAAACAACATGACGACTTTGATTCAAGATTAAAAAGTGCGGAAAGGAAATTACGTTCGGACATACACAAAAACGAAAATGAAACAAAAGCGGACATTACTGCAACACAGAAACTACTTCACACTATCCAGAGTGACACGCGTGCTTACTGTGACGACCGGTTTATTCATTTAAATGAATCATTAAAGAATCGTTCATTAAATACATTACAAGAACTATTTCGGATAACATCAGATATTGCAATTCTTAAAACCTCGAATGAAATCTTGAAGAACGTTAGTGATGATATCATTCGGCGTCAAAACAAATACCCTAATTCTTGTGACGGTGTGGCGGTGAGTGGTGAATACATAATAAATCCATATGGTATGAAGGTTTATTGTGATGTGGACTTCAATAACAAGGGGTGGATGGTTATTCAGAGAAGAATGGACGGGTCTGTGAATTTCAACCGCACTTGGTCCGATTACAAAGCTGGATTCGGTGAATTGAGAGGCGAGGTCTGGTTTGGCAATGAGAAAATCTACCAGCTGACTAAAGACAACCCGAGAGAGCTGATGATTGAAATGGAGACGTTCAATGGAACTAAGCGATATGCGCTGTATTCTAAGTTCTATGTTTCATCTGAATCTAAGAAGTATCAGCTGTATGCGGCCGGATACACCGGTGACGCAGGAGACGGTTTAGCTACGACTGATTCTAGAGCTTCAAGTTTTGTTCACACCGGTCAGTCTTTTTCAACTTTCGATGCCGATAATGACCTGAATTCAAATTTTTGTTGTGCATGCACGTGGGGAGGAGGTTGGTGGTATCAAAGTTGTTACACCGTACATCTAAACGGCAAATACTTCAAAGAACATGAGACAGTTCCTACATGGGAAGGAATTAATTGGTTCTATTTCACAGGATCCAACACATCTTTGAAATTTGTGCAAATGAAAATACACTAAAAAAACAGTTATGCTTAACCTGATACAGAGGTCATTAAGTAGCAAAATACACTTGTCATTCGGGTTTCGTCTTGGCAAATGATGTTACTTTAATTTAAAATAAAAAGATGTACACAATGTTTACAACTTAAATTCAATGTGATGTTTAAAATCGACCTAGTTTATTTGACTACATTTTACAAATGTTTACAGAATATAACCTAGAATGAAGCTATGATGAGGTTAGTCGTTTTTGGTTGCCATGTACAAGTGCATCACGTTTTCTGTAGTATTCTTAGTAATAACATTATTAAGTTTTTAGAGCACAAAGACAGACTGACAGGCGTAAAAAACGCAAATCATCCGTCCCCTTCGATGAAAAATCGCCTTATGCGGCCGGATACTCCGGTGACGCAGGTGACGGTTTTAATACCTCTTACCCTGGTGATTCAAATAACAAATATCACACCGGTCAGTCTTTTTCAACTTTAGATGCCGATAATGACCTGACTTCAAGTTGTTGTGCATGCCTGTGGAGAGGAGGTTGGTGGTATCAAGATTGTTTCACCGTAAATCATAACGGCAAATACTTTAAAGAAAGTGAGACAGTTCCTGGCTGGAGAGGAATAAATTGGTTCTTATTCACGGGGTCTATAACATCTTTGAAATTTGTGCAAATGAAAGTACATTACAAAATTACATTATCTGATAAAGAGGAATGAGGTAAAAAGTACACTTATCATTCGTGGTTTGCCTACGCAAATGATGTTACTAAACGTTTAAATTAAAATGTATTTACACAGTGTTTACAACTTTAATTTGCTGTGCTGTTTAAATCTAGTTTATTTTAAATTACTAGATTTTACAAACGTGTACAGAATATTACCTAGAATTTAACCTACGATAAACAAAATCGTCCTAATCGATTTGTTTGCCATGCATAAGTGCATCATGCTTCGTCAATTGTCATCTGTAGTGCTCTCAGTTATCACATGATTTATTTTTAATAATATATGCGCAAAGACATAAGGACATGCGGACAATACGAAACTACATTTCCCTTCGATTAAACATCGATAGGTGACAAAACACACAATTTGCGAAATCAAGACATTTATCGAAGTGCACTCAGTTGTTGCAATATGTTCCATTTGTAATAATGTATTAATGTGTTGATTTCTTGTGCTGTAAAAACATTATCGATATCAATACCGTTAAAATGTTTTAGCGTTAATGTTGATTTTATTTCGTATAAACCTAATAAATCTTATGTATGGAACTTTGACAACACATATATCGGTAATAATAAACTTGCTCAGTAGGTCACCTGTATTGAGAATACATCTCTGTATGCCATCATTAGCAAATTAGCAAAATGAGAAAGTGTGACTATATAATTTGTGCAGCATGGATGATACACGCATAGACTGTGGTAAATACTTTAAAAGACTATATTTCGGCAATTCATTCCGTGTAATAAAACGGAGTATCTCTGGAAATTATTTAAAACAAAGTGGTGTGCCAAACTCTTGTAAAAATAAAACAATAAAAAATTAGTTACGGACACGGTGTTGTACACGAATCCTAGCAATAATATGACCACTAACCAGCTTAAATAAATACTAAAAAACTAACCAGCTGACTAACGACGTCATGTTGACTTGCCCAGTATGTTTATGTTTTTAGTAAATTAAACGTGCCTTACGTATGATTTGTATAAAATGAGTTTTTATATGTATATATGTAGATAATAAATAATGGCTCCCAATCTGATGACGTTCTTTTGCTGATTACTCCTGTGTCGAAACTTATATATTTATGTAACAGCATATATATTTGTTATATTGAGTACATTAGATATATTATTGAGGTCCGCATGCGTTTCATGGTTGATATATATATATATATATACATTTATTTTTAGATTTGTACTAGAGATAACACATAGAAATCACGGCATAAATAATACACAGTAGTCAAACACAATATTCTACACTTGTGTTTATGATATGAGCTATATGTATGAACGCTCGATTGACATTGTCCGAATATAAGGTGTGTAAAGTATTTTAACAAAAACGAATATAAAATTATTAGTCTCCATGTACATATGTGTTAGAACTGTAATTCGACATTTATATTCGCTGTTCTTTCTTCGTTGATTTATTGTTGCCATAGTATTATGCATTCAACATGAACGTTCAGAAAAAAGAAAACACTCAATATTGTTTTTTCCACGTTTTTCATAACTATTAATTTACAAATTTCACTGTTCTTATCATAAATAGTAATCAAGTAAGGCTTATTTGGTTTATATTTATAAAGACAGGAATTTATATGAATTTATGATAGTAAATGACATGAAACAAGTAGAATATATAAACTATAAGCACACACGTGTTGCTACCTCCCCTTAGAAGAGAAATATATTATATTGCTCATTTATTATTGCGCACCTAAGCATATATTTTCAGAAATTCATGGTTTCCATAGAATATAGTGCATTAAACGTATTTTAAAATATGTGAAAATTAAATTTCGTTCCTATTCAACTTAAATCGTAACAAACAATCGGTAAGCATGGTTCTTACACAGATAAAAAAAGGATTACTTACCTAAACATTGATAGTAACAATTAAAGATAAATGTTCGCATTTTTTAAAAATATCATTAAATGTTTTTATAAAAACACTATTTTATTCAATATTTTCTAATATCTGTAACAAAGCTAGCCGCGGGCATTGAATCCGGGACCTCTCGACGAACACGCGTTTTACCTTTTCATACCAAAAAGTCATTTGCTGATATGAGCTGCATATTTGTACCGCTATCTCGTTTTCATTTCGACTTAATCATCGTTTTTACGCACTTACTCGGAGATCGCTAGTGATGACGGAAATTAACGAAATTAGGCGATATTACTCAAAGTTCATGACATGTTTTAATTCTTAACCTTGTTTACGGTGTTATACGGTCATTGTAAATAGCTATGCACCGTGCATGACAACATAACGAATTTGTATTAGCCTTTATATTATTTTACTGACAAATCCCTAATCGAATAATACATGTTGATGAAATAACGTCGACAAGATGACATGCCATCACGTCAGTACATTTGAGGGCATGTCTTGAATTTGGCAAACATTACATTAATCAGTTCGTTAGTTTTATAGATTTAAATATCAACCAGGTTACAGGTACACACTATTCTAAAATTTAGGAAAGTTTGGTAAAACAATTGTAACTAGGTTTGTCTATATTAGTTTAAACCTATTTATTTTAGCTCGATTGCATCGAAAGTCTCAGGCTTATATAAACGCTGTCGAATTCGTTTCCTGTGCCTATAACCAGTAATTTGTGTCTTTGGGGAAGATCTAGAGAACGCTCCCCGACATTGGATCGAACCCGTGACCTCCCAATCGGTTGGCGGACACCTTGGCCATCACGCCATGTCCATTTGACTGTATTGATAAACACCTAGAAAATTGATAAATGAAACAGGATGCGCCGTGTTTTTCAAACCTTAACAAGATATGTGTTTGTCAGAAACACTATGTCCCCTTTTGCGCCGCTTTGAAGCTATATATTTGACCTTTGACCTTGAAGGATGACCTTGACCTTGACCTTTCACCACTCAAAATGTGCAGCTACATGGGATACATATGCATGCCAAATATCAAGTTGCTATCTTCAATATTGCAAAAGTTATTGCAAATGTTAAAGTTGGCGCAAACCAACAGACCAACCAACAGACAGGGCAAAAACAATATGTCCCACACTATAGTGGTGGGGACATAAAAATTACATTCACTTTCTTGCTGTCTTTCATTCGCAGTAAGACTCCAGAATGAAAAACGCATGATAGCTTGGACCGCATTTCCTCTACCGTACAGAGGTGCACGTAGTGATTGGTCTCATGTAGTATCATTGATATAATGCAAAAAACACACAAGCACACTTGGTTACTATCAAATATCAAGTACATGTTTATTTCGATCGACGATAAACTCAGAACCAGTCGTCACTGAAAAATTAAAACATCGTAATCGCGTGTACATGAAGTCTTTTATATTCCCTATTCCCTATTCTCGACACCCCAAAACGCGTGAAACCGGATACATGTTCCCTGAAAAGAACAGTATCAGTAATTCCTTATCACGGATTCCATGGAAGTGATTTGAGTTATAGCAATATATATGATACAGTATACTTAATTGTGTTAATTGTGTTGGTTCGTGTCTTTGTTATCGATACTTATTAACTTACATTAATTTCATAATTCCCTTACGGTGTTTTATTTCAACGGACATACATTTAATTTTTGGGCAGACGAAGATTTATAATTATTATATTTATATTTTTGCATATTGTCCTTTTCAGTTGCATACTGTATTTAACAAATCAATTGCCGGATGTGATATTAAATTATAGTAAACTGTTGTAGGAGTATATGTCCGCATTTCGTTTTGTCATTCGATAGAGATATTTCAATTTCTTCACTTGCAGAGCACATAAGTGTCGCTTTATTCATGAAGGTTCAAAGCAAGCTATAATTCGACAACAGCTCCAGTAATTTAATGTTTATTAAGTCTTTTGGTAGGCTCATATACACGTATGAACAAATTACTAAAGATTCATTTAATTAAGTCCATATTATGTAATGTATAACGGTCAATCAAATGTCAATGCACCTGATTCATCCTTGAACGGATTAAGAGTATACGCTGCTATAATTTGTCCATTAGCGGCTATATTTTAAGTTAATGTGTTGGTGCAACATACGCACCAAAATGATTAAAAGTTAATGCTATTTTAAACGAAACATAACTTCTCTCCGTTGACGTAATTCAGGTTAACACCTTTCTTTTAAGCTTTGATCGCACAGTACCCAAATACTACATAAAGCCAAATTATGGTATCGTTCAATAAAATGCTAATTATAAAGTAAACGCACATCCTTATTTGTTTTCTTGAATTCCTGGACTGAAGTTGGTGTACAATGCTTTAGAATAGGCTAGCCTTTGTGGTTGAAGTAGCGTACACATTAAGAGAATACGCTGCTATAGTTTGTTTACAGCGTATTTCGATTGGATGGATGCGTTTAAAAGAGATAATTAAAACTTAATGGCCGATATTGGTATTAGTTGTACTCAATGTTGTTCAAAGTTTGCTTATAATTGTAGGCAACATTAACATCAAAATGAACATATTCAGACAGAAACGTCGTTTAATTACGCAGCAATTAGCTCATCAAAGCAACCTCAACAATGATTCATTGGAGGTATCTCAATCACTAAGAAATAAGGACGCGTCCAGAAATGCTGTAACAAGAATGCTACTACTGATAAGCATGTTCTCCATACTGACGACCTTGCCATTCACATTCTACAAATGCTTGCGGTTCAAGATTGATGCATCCTCTCTTAGGGCTTATACTAAACGTCACCTCTAGGATGCGATAAATGAAGTAATCCTGAATTTTAACTTCACGTTTATATTCTTCTTGTGCTTCGTCAGTGGTTGAATGTTTAAACAAGAATGGCATGAAATGTTAAAGGAAATGCCAAGCTATCATGCTTTTGTTTATTCCGGAGTCTTACTGCGAATGAAAGTGAAAGTGAATGTATTTTTAAGGTTTGAAAAACACGAAGCATCCTGTTTAATTAATCAATTATCTAGGTGTTTATCAATAAATTCAAATGGACATGGCGTAAAGGACATGGTGTCCGCCTTTCGATCGGGGAGCGTTCTCGAGATTTTCTCCAAAGACACCACGTACTGGTTATAGGGCCAGAAAACGGACTCAAGAGCTATAAGCCTGAGACTTTCGATGCAATCGAGCCTAAATAAATAGGTTTAAACTTATATAGATATAGTCAAACCTGTTTACAATTGTTTTACCAAACTTTCCTCAATTTTAGAACATTGTTTACCTGTAACCTGGTTGATATTAAGATCTTTGTTTTAACGAACTGATTAATGCATATTGTACCAAATCAAAGACATGCCCTGAAATGTACTGACGTGACGGCATGTCATATTGTAGACTTTACTAGAGTTGCGACACCTGAAGGGTTTCGCGTGATGAAAAGTGTGGAGAGATCAAATTAAATTGAAAATCGATTATTTCTATAAAAAAATTGGAACGAAAAAATATGTGGGTACGAAAAAAACAAATTTGGGTACGAAAACAAATTTGAGTACGAAAAAAAAGGGTACGAACGAAATAAGGGTACGAAAACTATTTGGGTACGAAAAAAATGGGTACGAATAAAAAAATTAGGTAAGAAAAAATTTGGGTTCGAAACAAAAATGAGAACAAACAAATGGGTACGATCATAATTTGGGTACGAACAATTTTGTGAACGAAAAAAAAATGGGAGGAAAAATGTGGGTAGGAAAAATAAACAAATTTGGTTACGGAAACAAATTAGAGTACGAAATAATATTGGAAACGAAAAAAATTAGGGTACGAAAAAATATTTGGGTACGAAAAAATGGGTACGAATAAAAATTTGGGTACGAAACAAATTTGGGTACGAAAAAAATGGGTACAAAAAAAAATTGGGTACGAAAAAAATTGGAAACGGAAAACATTTTGTACGATAAAAATGGGTACGAAAAAAAAATGTGGGTACGAACAAATTTGGGTACGAAAAAAATGGGTTCGAAAAAAAAATGGGTACGAAACAAATTGGGTACAAATTTTTTTTGGGTACGAACAACTATTTGGGTACGAAAAAATGGGTACGAATGAAAATTTAGGTACGAAAAAATTTGGGTACGAAAAAATGTTTGGTACGCAAAAAATGGGTAGGAAAAAAAATTGGGTACGAAAAAAAATCGGGTACGAAAAACATTTGGGTATGAAAAAAATGTTTACGAAATTTATTTGGGTACAAATAAATTTGGGTACGAAAAACATAAGGGTACGAAAAAATGGGTACGAACAAAAATTGGGTACGAAAAAAATTGGGTACGAAGATAAATTTGGGTACGAAGAAATTAGGGTACGAAAAACATTTGGGTTCGAAAAAAATGGGTACGAAAAAAAAATGGGTACGAAAATCACTTAGGTACTTAAATAATAGGTAATAAAAGAAATTGGGTGCGAAACAATTTTGGTACGAAAAAAATTTGGGTATGAAAATAATGGGTGCGAAAAAAAATTGGGTACGAAATATTTTGGGTACGAACTTTTTTATTTAAAATCGAATTTGAATTGTCTAGCGCGTGAATTGTCTCCTGGGGATGAATTGTCTTGGGGTTGCTATTAATGCTACATGTACTTCCGGCCAAGCCACGTGTTTATAGCAATTGCGCAATAAAAAAACAACACTTTTTCGTCATTTTATCAAAAACTGGATTTTTCCCAGTTTTAACGAATACGCCAATAGGTAGATCGCGTTCTGGTCCATAAACATGTCAATTTCAGCAAAGGTGTTAGGCCAGTTTTCAAGAGACCCAAATCGCGGCTATAACCAGGAGCTTAACGAATTTAAGTCGCCATTATCATTCGTTCAATAGAACGTCATCAAATGATGACGTCAATACATCACTCATTCCATATAGGACACTCCCAGACAAGGATATCGTGACAGCTTCTTTATGGGAAACTCCCAGACAAGGAAATAATTGCAACTTTTTAATGGATACCTCCAGACAAGGAAATAGTTACATCTTCTTTACTAGAGTTGCGACACCTTAAGGGTTTAGCGGGATGGAATGAGTGGAGAGATGAAATCGAATTGAAAATCGATTATTTCTTAAACAAAATTGGTATGCAAAAATATGTGGGTACGAATAAAAACAAATTTGGGTACGAAAACAAATTTGAGTACGAAAAAAGGGTACAAACAAAATAAGGGTATGAAAAACTATTTGGGTACGAAAAAATGGGTACAAATAAAAAATAACGTATGAAAAAATTTGGGTACGAAAAAAATTTGAGTACGAACAAACGGGTATGAATAAATTTGGGTACGAAAAAAATTGGGTAGGAAAAAAATGTGGGTACGAAAAAAAAATTAACTACGACAACAAACTAGAGTACGAAAAAATATAGGGAACGAAAAAATATTTGTGTACGAAAAAAAAAGGTACAAATAAAAATTTGGGTACGAAAAAATTTGGGTACGAAACAAATTTGGGTAAAAAAAAATGGATACGAAAAAAAAATTTGGGTACAAAACAAATTGGGAACGAAAAACATGTGGGTATGAACAAATTGGGTACGAAAAATATATGTGGGTAAAAAAAAAATAGGTTGCGAAAAAAATTGGGTTCAACCAAAAAATGGGTACGAAAACAAATTGGGTACGAAAAAAATTGGGTACGAAAAAATTTGGGTACGAAAAACATTTTTGTACAAAAAAATGGGTTCGAAATTTTTGTTGGGTACGAACACATTTGGGTACGAAAAACATTTGGGTACGAAAAAAATGGTTACGAAAAAATGTGGGTACGAAAGAAATATGGGTAAAAAATATTTTGGGTACGAAAAAAAAAATTTGAATTATCTAGCGCGTGAATTGTCTCCTGGGGGTGAATTGTCTTGGGGTTGCTATTAACGCTACATGTACTTCCGGCCAAGCTGTTTATAGCGATTGCGCAATAAAAAACACTCCTTTTTTCGTCATTTTATCAAAAACTACATTTTTCCCAGAAGTTATCGGCCAGTTTCCAAAAGAGTCAAATCGCGGCTATAACCAGGAGCTTAACGAATTTTAGTCGCCATTATCATTCGTTCAATTGAACGTCATCAATAGATGACGTCACATATATTACTCATTCCATACGAAAACAAGGGCTGTTTGTAAAACATGCATGCCCCCCACATGGGCTCTCCGTTGTAGTGACAGCCATTGTGTGAATATGTTTTTTTGTCACTGTGACCTTGACCTTTGACCTAGTGACCTGATAATCAATAGGGGTCATCTGCGAGTCATGATCAATGTACCTATGAAGTTTCAAGATCCTAGCCATAAGTGTTCTTGAGTTATCATCCGGAAACCATTTTACTATTTCGGGTCACCGTGACCTAGACCTTTGACCTAGCGACCTGAAAATCAATAGGGGTCATCTGCGAGTCATGATCAATCTACCTATCAAGTTTCATGATCCTAGGCATAAGCGTTCTTCAGTTATCAACCGGAAACCATTTTACTATTTCGGGTCAACGTGACCTTTGACCTAGTGACCTCAAAATCAATAGGGTTCATATGCGAGTCATGATCAATGTACCTTAGAAGTTTCATGATCCTAGGCATAAGCGTTCTTGAGTTATCATCCGGAAACCATTTTACTATTTCGGGTCACCATGACCTTGACCTTCGATATAGTGACCTGAAAATCAATAGGGGTCAACTGCGAGTCATGATCAATCTACCTATCAAGTTTCATGATCCTAGGAATAAGCGGTCTTGAGTTATCATCCGGAAACCATTTTACTATTTCGGGTCACCGTGACCTTGACCTTTGACCTATTGACCTGAAAATCAGCAGGGGTCATCTGCGAGTCATGATCGATGTAACTATGAAGTTTCATGATCCTAGGCATAAGCGTTCTTGAGTTATCATCTCATCCAGAAACCATTTTACTATTTCGGGTCACCGTGACCTTGACCTTTGACCAAGTGACCAAAACATCAATAGGGGTCCTCTACCAGTCATTATCAATCTACCTATGAAGTTTCATGATCCTAGGCATAAGCGTTCTCGAGTTATCATCCGGAAACCATTTTACTATTTCGGGTCACCGTAATCTCGACCTTTGACCTAGTGACCTCAAAATCAACAGGGGTCATCTGCGAGTCATGATCAAGGCACCTATGAAGTTTCATGATCCTAGGCCCAAGCGTTTTTGAGTTATCATCCGGAAACCACCTGGTGGACAGACCGACAGACCGACCGACCGAACGACATGTGCAAAGCAATATACCCCCTCTTCGACCTTCGAACTAGTGACCTCAAAATCAATAGGGGCCATCTGCGAGTCATGATCAATGTACCTATAAAGTTTCATGATCCTAGGCATAAGCGTTCTTGAGTTATCATCTCGTCCAGAAACCATTTTATTATTTCGGATCACCGTGACCTTGACCTTTGACCTAGTGACCTGAAAATCAATAGGGGTCATCTGCGAGTCATGATCAATCTACCTATCAAGTTACATGATCCTAGGCATAAGCGTTCTTGAGTTATCATCCAGAAACCATTTTACTATTTCAGGTCACCGTAACCTTGACCTTTGACCTAGTGACCTCAAAATCGATAGGAGTCATCTGCAAGTCATGATCAATGTACCTATGAAGTTTCATGATCCTAGGCCCAAGCGTTCTTGAGTTATCATCCGAAAACCACCTGGTGGACTGACCGACAGACCGACCGACCGAAATGTGCAAAGCAATATACCCCTCTTCTTCGAAGGGGGGCATAAAAATGTTGATACGAAAATTTTGTGTTCGAAAAAATTATGCCAAAACAAATTGGGTAGGAAAAAACAATTGGTAAAAAACATATGTGTACGGAAAAAAAAGTGAATACGAAAATTTTGGTTACGAACAATTTATTCCAAAAATAATTTGGGTATAAAAAAAATGTGGGTATGAAAATTGTGGGTTATAAAAAATGTGGGTAGGAAAACAAAATTGGATACAAAAATTTTGGTTCCAAAAAAAATATGTGTACTGAAACAATTGGTTATGAAAAAAATTGGATACAAACTATTTTGGGTACAATTTTTTTTATTAGGAAAGATGGGGTACCTGTAAGTATACCGGGGTACCAAAAAGTATCATTTGAAAATTGGTGTACGGTTAAGTATACTTCAAAGTACCCGGGGTACGGGGAAGTAGTATCTGGGGGGGGGGGAGGCCTTGACCCATTCAGCGTTAGTATCCCAACAAGTAGACCATGGGCCCAAAGGCACTCACCTCAGACTCTAAGGAACTAAACTATTATCACAACAAGAGCATCGCATAACGGATGCCGACGCTCGGCTGCGGGTGCAGTTTTGAATAATAAAAGCTTGTCAGAATATTTTTTAAGGGTCACAGTGACCTTAACCTTTGACCTAGTGACCCAAACATGGGTGTGGCGTGTAGAACACATCAAGGTGCATCTACATATGCAGATTCAACGCTGTCGGTTGAAGTACTTTGATTTTAAAGCCAATGTTAAGGTTTTAGGGGCGGACCCCGGACGGCAGAAAGACACGACACGACGAGCTGGCTATGACAATACCTAGGGTTATCTCCGGAAACAGCCGAGCTAAAAAATGAAAGTACTTTATTAAACATAAATGCTTAATTTATATGCCCAATGTTAGTTTTGAAGATAAATATTCATTAACAAATCAGCCAAAATATCGTTAGAACAAATGACCTGACCAAGTTTCTTGAAGGATAGACAGTTAAGGTGACTTCTTGAGTGGTAAAAAGATTTTACAATACCTATGTAAGGAAAACTGCCCTGCCCCTAACGGCCATGGTTTTTAGCGGACGGAACAATTTTTAATCTCGACCCAGGTATAAGATTAAAAGTTATCAAAATATCAATGAAATCCGATGAGGAATTAGTATATCACTGACAGACATTAACATTGTATTCTATATTTTCTACAATCGATAATAAAAGGTTCATGAGAGAATCACAATATAAGCGTTTAATTAATAAAATCATAAAAAAATGTAGGCAACAAATCATTTTTGTTTCAAAAAGAATTATACACTGTAATTAATTGTAGCACACAATTGGAATTATTCAAATATTGATTGCAAATGAAAAGGTGCTGTACATTAAGATTCTTGACACTCTTTCAGCTTTTATAGGAGTCATAAACAAGATGTGTTTGTGAAACAATATGTCCCCCGTATATTTGACCTTTGACCTTGAATGATGACCTTGACCTTTCACCACTCAAAATGTGCAGCTCGATGAGATACACATGCATACCAAATATCAAGTTGCTATCTTCAATATTGCAAAAGTTATGGCCAATGTTTAAGTTTGACGCAAACCAACAAACAAACAAACCAAAAAACAGACAGGGCAAAAACATTATGTCCCTCAGTATATACTGGGGGACATAATAAGAGCTGTCAGAGGACAGCGCGCTCGACTATTCGAGTGCTTGACAGTATAACGAAAGCTATCATGGGGAAATTGTCCATATTCAAAAAGTTCAATGTAATATAGTCATATTCTAAGTGGAAGAGGACCATACATGTCATTGAAACATATTGATCGTTTAAGTTGTAAAGAAGTAGTACTTTATAGACGATTCTGAGTTCAGGTTTATTTTCCACAATCAATTGAACATTTGTAAAGACATAAAACAACTTATAAGATTTTATTTCAAGTTTGGGTGGTGTCCGTTGTGGTATGTCATGTTAGTGTTGTTTTGTCAAAGGATGAATCAAATTTGATGATGAACAAGAAACAATCGGAGACGGGTGATGCTCCCCAAAGGTATTTTGGTCACAATATTGCACTATATATTCAGATAAAAGGAAACTTGAGGGGCATAACTTTGGACAAAATAATACAATGGATGGTTTAGCAACTTAAAAATTTCAAAGGGCCATAACTCTCTAAATAAATCATCTAACCTGAACCCACTTATAACATGCGCATCTCCTAGTGGAAGTTAAGCTTCCCATAAAGCTTCATTGTATTCCAGTCAGTAGTTGGGGAGAAATAGCCCGGACAAGAATTGCACGACATGTAAATGTACAGTTTATAGAAAATTTCAAAGGGCCATAACTCTGTGAAAAATCATCCGACCATAACGGCTGATAATATGCACATCTCCTGTTGGTAGTGAAGCTTCCCATAAAGTTTCATCGAATTCCTGTAATAAGTTGCTGAGAAATGGCTCGGACAAAAATTGCACAATATGTTCAATGGAAAATTTCAAAGGGCTATAGCCCTGTGAAAAATCATCTGACGAGAACCGGCTGATAAGATGCACATGTCCTCTTGGTAGTGAAGTTTCCCATAAAGTTTCCTTGAATTCCGGTCATTGGTTGCTGAGAAATAGCCCGGACAAGAATTGCACTATATGTACAGTTAATGGAAAATTTCAAAGGGCCATACATTGTAACTCTGTGAAAAATCATCCGACCAGAACCGGCTGATAATATGCACATCTCCGCTTGGTAGTGATGCTTCCCATTAAGTTTTATTGAATTCCAGTCATTAGTTGCTGAGAAATAGCCCGGACAAAAATTGTGCACGGACGGACAGACGAAGCGGCGACAATATGCTCCTCCTGAAAATTTGGGGGGAGCATAATAAAGAAGTTATGGCAATTTAAAGGTGGTACGCAAACTTTAAAATAGATTAATCAATTATATGCTTATTGTAAGTGAAAAAAGGCCATAATTGTTTCAAAATGCTTGATACAACGATCTGCTCTTGTTTATACATTGCGGTCATGTTGGTTAAGAAGCAAAATACATGTATGAAAGCAATATGTCAAGGAACATAGAAAATATTTGAGGTGGTATGCAAACTTTAACATAGATTTATCAATTATATGCATATTCTAAGTGAAAAAGGGCCTAATTATGTTAAAATGCTTGATACAGTTGTCTGCTCTTGTTTATAGATTGGGGTTATGTTGGTAAAGAAGTATGCAAAATATAAAAGCAATATGTCAATGGACATTGGAAATATATTTGAGGTGGTACGCAAACATTCCAATGAGCACGCCGACGCCGGGGTGAGTAGGATAGCTCCACTATATATATTTCATATATAATAGTCGAGCTTAAAAGTAAATATACTATAAACAACAAGCTAACCTCAATCACAACTTTAATGCAATGCTTAAAAAAATAAAGTTACAATGATATGCCAGGGATTGAAACTAACTTTTTACTATTGTGGGCAACCATCTTTAGTATTTTGGTTGCCCAGATAAAGTATAATGAGCCCAGAAATATGAACATGTGAATATTATACATTCTTTTAATAAAATAATAGATAATTAAATACATTTCCTGACAATACACATATTCAATGCATGATGCATTATTATGAGCCTGAATTGAATCATGTCATATTCCTAAATAATGAATGTTATTTAACTAGTATTGATCCATGGTGATCAATTGTTTTTCAATTTTTATTGCACTGAATTGTTTTAAGCTTTAAAAAAAAGAAGTTTACCAACTTTTGATATTGAGTTGCACAGGCCAAAATCTAATTGCCCCAGGCTCATGGGAAACCACTTATTTCCAGCCCTGTATGCTCTTCATTTTCTGTTCTTCCATCCCATTCTCAAAAATTAATTTTAAAGCACAATATGTTTAAATAACATTTGTATGAATTAATAACCATTATCACCCAAAAAACAATTGTACAAAGCTGTAAACCTGTCGTAGAGATTTAGTTTAATATTATCAGTGTTCTCTTTAAATACCGGCAACCAGCGATATCGCCGGTTACATTTACTATTGATGCCGGCTTCTTTTCCCAAATATATCAAGTAAATGTCACAAATGCTTTCGTTTGACTGCATAGTTGCCGGCTATATAACTGGCTGCTCAAATTTTTCTGGAAAACACTGAATTATGCATGACAAACACACAATATTTAAATACATCTTAGATTCGTTTTTAAAATAAATTGACACTTCCAGCTTGTCGTCATTAAAATCTAAAGATTCAAATAATTGTCCACGAGATACGTCAACAATTGCGTAATCACATGAATGACAAATAAAAGAAAAGAAAGCCGGATTTTACATACATTTCAGGTTGATAATTACAACAAGGTAAAGGTAGTCGGTGAGATATAATAATAATACAGTTAGTAATGCTCGTTCCTTGGGCACGGTAAATATACTAAAACGTACCCGGGAATTTTAACACTAAATCGGTTGTTGTCGGCTATTTTGTTAAAAATAATTATGTTAACATTTATGTCAATTTTCTGTTAAATGGCATTTATATTATCAAAACTCATTTTTAAAATCATTAATGTGATTTAATTTTAAATCTTAAATTGTTTAAAGTCGCGTCATTGTATGACGTCGTCAAGTATAATATTTTCCGCGACGTCGCACGTTCACTTTTTATCGTCATATATTTTTTTAAAGCAACATTATTTGGTTTGCGAGGTCCGTTAAAAGAGCAACACCATATTCGGTATTTATATTATGTTTTAACAATTAATTAATGCTGTGTAATAAATATTGTAAAAGATATTTCCATATTTATTGAAAATGTTTCAAATTGTTATTTATGAAACCTTTTATTCTAATGAGTGTATGCTATTATATTATACTTTGAATAGCATATCTGTTGTACTATAATCTTATTATTCATTTTTATTGTTAATTTCATTTATTGTAGAGAATCGTCAATGTTACATCTAGTCGCCAATGCTTGTCGTCAGTGTTAGTTGTCAATGCTTGTGATCATTGTTGTCAATGTTAGTCGTCAATCCTTATCGTCATTATACATGAAGGAAATAAAAGCAGAAACAGAGACGTTTTCTTGATTACTTGATTATTCCTACGGCGTCCTCTCAACACTCATACTAAAAAGCATGTTGATGCAGAATTTTTAAAAGAGAAGTTTGTTTAAGGTAAACAATATTGTTTTACGTTAATCGGTAGCATGTTTTACGACATCGGGTTTTGGGCGGATATACAACTCGGATACAATCTAATATTTGCGGGTATGTTAAAGTTTATTTACCGTTCCCGGGGTACATGTAAGTAAACTTAAGAGAACCCGGGATACATGTAAGTAGTACCCGAGCCGAGAATGACCAATCGAGCCTTAGTAAGTGAGTGATGGTGTATGGGATAACATGCACTGAGGGTGTATACACCATCAGTTTCTTACAGTATAATATTATAAAAAAACTCATCCTTTATATAAAAATACTAGTTAGTCATTAGCATCAGAATAAATGTGGTCTAAATACTAATAGCCGTCAATGCACCATAACAAACAATAAATTAGCAGTATAAGAACTTCAATTAAATTTAATATAAAAAATCAACAATAAAACATATTTTTTATACCAGAAATTAAAGTTATCAAAGGTGTGAGTGTGCTACATGTAGTGTGTTTTATTTTTCATGAAGAAGTCAATTGAAGGTGTTAGAGATGCATTAATCCATAAGATTAAAAAGGGTAATTAACCACGGGTTATTAAAATTAAAACGATGACATTAATCAATTATAATTACATTGTACCAGCTGTTTATTGTTGTATACTGTAAGCTTGCAATATTTTAAATAATGTAAACAACTTACCTTGTATTAAGTTGGCACATTGTTGTCAGGTGTAGAAACTTTTTATACTTATTTCTGTTAAGTTGCACTGGCTGAACCAAAAGAATTATGTAGTCGTTTCTAAATAATCACGAAACAACCTACTTATGCATATATGCTTGCCAGTTACTGAGTTTGTACATTTTCATTCATTATATTATCGGCTTTGGCAAACAGCGAAGACCCAGATGAGACGCCGCGTGCTGTCTGCTATTTCGTACGCTGAAGATTTCCATATCCACGGGTGTTTTTATGTCACATGTTATTGTTTTTCAATAGATCGTATACTTATCTACAAAACAGCGAATTAGCGTTCACTTTACATCTTTTTTAATTATGTTATTTTGTTAATACTTTCTCGCGTTCTTTTCGAACGTGTATTGGCAGCCATTTTGATTGTTGGTTGTATACTTCCGAAATTATGTGTTTTAATGACTCTTATAAAAAAAATCATAAAAAACAATTTAGTGCAGAAATTGTAATTTTAAAGTATCGATTTTTCCCAAAAACAATTATATTTTGTTAAATTATTCGCGTTTAAAGTTGATTGTTTGTTGCTTACTTGTGAACTATTTTTTTGTGTACGCTAGTGGATATGTAATCAGGTTACCGTATCTACATCAATGAAATTTAACGGTTGTTTGTTTTTGTTTGTTTTTTTAATATTTTCTAAACGGGTTCAGCATCGTATGTTAAACGCAATATGCACTTATTTATTAATTTGGGAATAAAATCGCAATATGCATTAATTAAAATCAAATTTGAAGTGTCTAGCGCGTGAATTGTCTCCTGGGGGTGAATTGTGTTTGGGTTGCTATTAACGCTATTAACGCTTCCGGCGAGAACTCATTTTATAGCGATTGCGCAATAAAAAACACCACTTTTTCGTGATTTAATCAAGAACTAGATTTCCCCTGATATGACGAATACGCCATCGTGTAGATCGAGTTCTGGTCCATATACATGTCAAATTTCAGCACAAGTGTTGGGCCAGTTTCCAAGAGACCCAAATCGCAGCTATACCCTGGAGCTTAATGAATTTTAGTCGCCATTATCATTCGTTCAATTGAACGTCATCAAATGATGACGTCAATATAGCACTCATTCCATATAGGACACTCCTAGACCAGGAAACCATTATGCCTCCTCCATGGAATACTGCAATAGACTGAAATCATTAAGGCTACTTAATAGGACACACCTTGAGAAGGGAAAGAAACCTGATTAAACAAATCAACCAAGCATGCTTGTCAAATAATAATGTATGAACAGGGCTTCCACCAGTTTACATTTAAAATGTCTCAGGCATAAAATCTACAAGTCCCACTTTTATTTCAGTATTTTAGTGTGGACGTTGGACCTTTCACTTTTTATGTCCCCCATTCTATACTGGTGGACATATTGTTATTGCCATGTCTGTTTGTTGGTTTGTTGGTTTGTTTGCGTCAAACTTTTACATCGGCCATAACTTTGCAATATTGAAGATAGCAACTTGATATTTGTCATGCACGTGTTTCTCATGGAGCTGCACATTTTGAGTGGTGAAAGGTCAAGTTCAAGGTCATCATTCAAGGTCAAAGGTCAAATATATTGGGCGGACATAGTGTTTCACTAACTAATCTTGTTTTTCATGTAATTGCTAAAATACAACACAAGTATAGGTTACTTTATTTTGCATTTGTATACAGTTAGGTTTACTAAAACAATAACAATATTAGATCGTATCGCAATATAACCAATTTTGATTTTTTTTTAAATGAGTTTTAAAAGGTTAAAAATGTGCATTGGTCCCCTTAATTTTGTTTTGGGAAAATGTTTGCAGATTAAGTTCATCTACTAGTTTACCCATTTGTTGTATCGCAATCAATCAATTAATTCCTTATTATGAATAGTTTGCCTTTACAAAAAACAAAGATTCTGAAACACATCATTTAGTGAACTGAAAGTTAATATGAATACAACAATAAACAAACAGCACATCAAATGCATATATATTAAATACTTCAAGTCTTGGTCATTTTAACTTCTTCATAAAGTAATCATACCATGGCTTGTATGAGTCTAAGGCCTTGAAAGTATGTAATATTCACACATATTTCACATTGTAGAAATATTAATGGCAATCAAAAGTATTTAGTGCGGTCACAGTATTTATATTTCACAGTCGATCTCTTCTACAAATAATATTAATCATATTCTTAAATAAGGTCTCATAAATATAGACACTTTTAAACTTTATTGTATATCATTCACAATAGAAGGTATCAATTATATATGTATACTTTATGAATTGCAGTGCCCATGGTGTTTTTTTTAAACTGCATATCGAAATAAGTGCCCATCAGAATGTTCAACTCATGCACAGGCACCACTTATTTCTTTTGAAGCAAATACACACAAACGCATTCACATTACTGCTTTTCCTGTCAAAATATCTCAAGAAAGTCAACACAGTTTCTTGTAATAAATTGTACAAATGAACTACACATATTTGAAACTAAACTTCCAATATAATATTGGATTAAACAATAATATATTTGTGTAACCGTACCTAACATTACAAGAATTGGTGATAACTTGTGTAATAGGCCTAGTTAGCTCACACGGTAGAGAACTTTCTTTTATACTACATGTTAATATCGAGAGGTCCTGGATTTGCTTCCCAAACTGGCACCACCTGAAAGCGAAAATTGGGCCCATGCTTGAGACAGTGGTACTTGCAGTTCTCCATATATGCTACCAATGAATTTGTCAGGATCAGTTGATTGCTGTTTCGTGTGACAAGTTTCAAATTGGCGGAGAAAATTATTGGTGAAAAGCTGTGCTAGCGGGCTAGTTAGCTCCCAGTGTAGAGTACTGGTCTTGATAGCTGATGGTCCCGGTGTTGAGTCCCGCACTCAAAAGGGCTACACACTCGAGTAGCTGTAGCTCACCGTGAAAATTATCACATACTATTGTAAAGAAAAACAATAAACTAAACAATACACTGTTGGTATCTAACAAATCTGGTCATCGTGAAAGTTGATTTGGCAAATTAATACATTAACTCGATACCACCAAGTCCATTTAGCGACCTGACCGAATGATCAGATTCTTACGAACTCCATTTTGACCATAAAACTAGTGATATATTTTCTTGATGTCCCCGATTTCATGTTTATTTTACCATATGAAATGCATATACCGTCCAATAAATATGAATCTATCTTAAATTGAAGAAAGATCAAATATGAAACAGCGTTCACTCATGCTAGTTTAAGAATTATTAACACATTAAGTAATGGGTAACCAGAGTAGTTAGATCGACAAATATTGTTTACCAAAAAAACACATTATGTTTGAAACATTTTATACTTAAATGTAAATCAAATTGTGATCATACCTATAATATGGGATATGATTTGCAATTAAAAGACGTATATGTATTAAATTAACCTGCAATTCTGTTACGAAACATGCCTGCCTCTCACAAAAGTGAGTTTCCGCGTTGAAACAATCATGCTCGTATCAGTTTAATTGGTTATATTGTCGGCATTAATGAGGGCAACTGTATGAGAATCTGACAGAAAACTGTCTTTCGTTGTTCTAACCATACATCTCTGAAGTAATCTCATTATACAATAACAATAGTATTGTCTCAACGGTGAAGCACCGCCTTTTATAAATAATACAGATGATTTAAGGGCTTCATATGTATAAATAAAGAATAAATGTTGTTTATACGTTACATATTTAATAATAGAGAAATACTCAATCTGGTTTCTAAAATGGGATCTTTTACTTGTTCATCAAAATTGACGGCAATTCTTTTGAAAAAGAATGAAACAAACTAATAAATGGACATAGTATATTGCATTGAGCAATTGTATGTGAATGGTATGATTATATGAATAGTAAAGCAACGAGAGCTAGGACTACTTCCAAAAGCCAAATACAGCCTTTACTTCTTTAGCGAGTACCTATCCAAGTACTTAAACTAATGTTCAAAAGATTGGTAACGTGCTTAGTAAATGGATGATTAGAAATTGATGTTGTGCAGATGAAGTGATGTTCCGATTGAAATTTTAAACAGCTGATATTGTTGAACAATGCATGATGTTACGTGTAATATTTAAACGATAACGGCGATATGTGCATTACGTTAAGTGTCCTTTCTCCCTGCAGGATCTGAGAATAAAGTGAGTGCCTAGTTGTCTAGAGTCGCCTGCCCATGACATTAATTTCAAGGGTTAAGTCAATTTGTTTGTTTGTTTTGTCGTTCCCTTTACAATAGTTTTACAGTAATTTCACGGCGGTCAGTTAATCCTCTCACATATATCCCGCATAAACGAGTTTACAGGGACTAGGTGTTCATAATTATGCCAGTAAATGACAACTTCCCTACCTATATCAGGTGTAGATGTAGAATGGACTTGAGAATATATTACATGACCAATCACCACTCCAGTTAAGTGGCTGGGTCGGGAATGCACCGTCGAACATTGGATTAGTAGTTCAGCGATATATGCAAAGATATATACGTGTTTATTTATAGATTGTTTCTTTGCGCTTTGAAGACATGATGTACACCCAACGGCATATTACAGTCTATCCAGTTGCTCTTGAGGACCAGCGTGAACAGTTGCTCAGTCGTGAGGCAAACTGTTTTATTTCCATGATTATTTCGCTTATTGTCTTACGTGGATTACAAGGCACCAGCGAATTGATGTACTGCTGATTTCAACCATTGAGCAATCTTATTTAGCACACGTTCGCGATACAATACAATGAAATGCGTACGTGCTATTTGCGATGTAGTTTTGTAACTTCTCACATCTTGAAATAATGCAAGTTTATATTATTTATTACAGAGAGATATTTGTAAGATATGACAATCTGACGGATCCACGTTTCATTTATTTTGGCTCAAAGAAAAAGTAATTAATTAATTAAACTTGTACACGTATAATACAATGCGTACATTCTAATCGTTATGTGTAAAAGGATCATAAAGCTGAGCTTCAAAAGAGGTCTGTGTCTGTACAATCGTTATAAAAAGAATAGTCATGGTAAGCGAAAGTATTAATAAAAACCCAAACCTTTTACGTTGCGAAAACAAAAGCTTTATAATGTGTCAACACTTATACTGTAACGTTTATTTCTTCAATCTTAATTGGGACATTACATTTTAAAATAACTTAGCCGGGTTAGCAGGACTTACCTAGCCATATAACATGACAACATTAGCAAAACTCGACAGTTGCACTAGCAAACATTATATTGAACTCGTCATTACACATTTAAAGATGTTTTTCCACAAAGAAGGAATGGTAATGAATTTTTAATGCAAATCAGTGAAAGATTTGTTAGACCTTCTGTATTTTTTAATTCAAATAGCGTTATGTCCATATTATGTGTTTCTAAAGAAGCATAATCAAACGACAATCATGAAAATCGAAGTTTAGTGTCCTTTCTATACGATTTGGTAATATCAAAACGCCAAAATAATTGCCTCTGAAAAACAATCAGGCATTTTTAAGTCGTTGGTGGCTAACATGTTTTAATCACTCAACTTCGGCGACGAATTGAATTTTAAAAAAACCTTCAACTGTCAATCTTTTGAAAATCAGGTCTCCTGTGATCACCATGAAAACTGATGAACAAAAACCAGGGTAGAGAGATGTTTTCGGTTATTTGAAGATTAGTTTAAACATTTGGGACACTGTTCCCTTAAATTGATCTGCTCTGAAAATATCCACCACATTACTGTACGATGAGTGTTATACTTTATTCTAGTTTGACGAAATATTAACAGAATAAGTGTTTTCTTAATTTCACAACATGCAATAATTCAGCATAAAATTGAACCTATATTCCACGCAATATAAACACAAAAACTTCGGCGTAAACATACATATACAGGATACAATTAATTAAGAGAGTTATGTAATATGTGATGTTGGCATATTCATGCATGATTTGAGACACCGACTTTGTTATAGTGCAGCAATTATATAGTTAGATATTCAAGTGTTCATTTCTTGTTTTTGAAAAAAAAACCCGCCTATAAACGTGCTTTTTAAAATGAAACCTGTTTAGCGACTTTGTAAGTTATTGCTCAAACCAGTACAGGAAATCTGTAATGTAAACCTGCGATGTGCGAATTGCATTTAATGTGTCAATTGACTGAATGTATGAATGATCTCATTATTTTAAAAAATGCGACTTGCTAAGTTTACAAGCTTTTTGATTAATTGCCGCTTTAAGATAATCATTATTCCTCGTGGTTATGCCTGTTAGTTTATGCTAAAATACTTGGTTGTTAGTGTTAATATTCGCTGGGTATGTCATATGCATATCTGCACGCATTGCAGAGCGCTAACTGATCATCAAAGTGCCCGTGTATCAGTGGCTGAAGCTGGTGTACTAGATATACATTCCAGACCCCAGCATTTGAAGCTTAAGATAACACATTTTGTTTCTTGTGTGTTTATATGTTGTTGCTTTCGGCGTTAAAAGGAAAACCAGGAATGAAATAGTAGCTCACACTATTTAACTTGAAGCTTGAAAAGTGCGTTATTGTTTTGTATCGTTGTGCAGTGTTTATTGATCAACCAATCAAAGTCATGCCAGCTATTACATAACGTCATTTGATCATAAAAAACAACTTGTACGTTTTTGGAGTTTTCATCTTTTTAATCTATAATATGTGTCCATGGTGAGAAGTAGGCATTGAACACATGTATATATAGTTACTATTAACTTAATAGAATGTAAATCCAAATATAAATGGAGAATTTGTTTTTCGACTTTCAATTTTGTTGGCAGATATCATTGTGCATTCAAATTTTTACAGACAACCGTAAAAAGCTGATCTCAATTCACCAACTTAAGCTCAGAACCTGTTTTTTTAATGGTTTTCGTGTTTTTGAGCAATAACATGTTCTTCTTGGCTAGAATGGCTAGAATAGCTTAATTTGCCTAGTTCATCTAAACTTTTATAATTAGTTTTGGACCTTTGGTAAATGTTGGTGTATTAGTTTTAGTTTATACATGTATACAATTTATAGTAAACAATGCAATTCATTGAAAGTGATTTGCCACAATGGTAAACGCTATGTTTTATTTTGTTTATATATATATATATATATATATATATATATATATATATATATATATATATATGTATATATATATATATATATATATATATATATATATATATATATATATATATATATATATATATATATATATATATATATATATATATATATATATATATATAGTATGCATAGTTCCGTTTTCATTGAACTTAACAATTTCCTTAATGGTAAAGGTAAGTATATAAAATAAAATAAGTATATACAATTATGAAAAAGAAAAAAAAAGTATATAAAATGACGATATAAAAAATGAAAGTACATCACAATCAATGAAAGAACAAATAGTTCATCTTACGTAAGAAAATTTTCTTTAATTTGTGTAACTCATTCGCACCATTTAATTACAATATTTTGCCTGCGTGTATAGGGTGGAAACTCATGCCGTGATTTCGATTTCATCGCACTGAATATATTGGCCAGAATCATACACATACATAACTCCGCATTTAATCTAAATTTATTAACCCATTTATGCCTAGTGAACACTCCCATCCTTCTAAATTGGATCAATTTATTTCCAAAATTAGGGATGTCTAGTATATTTATTTCTATATTTCGAATATTTCTTACTGAAATTCCGTTAAACAAACAGCGCAGATCCTGATGAGACGCCGCATCATGCGGCGTCTAATCTGGGTCTACAATGTTTGCCAAGGCCTTTTTTAAAGACGCTAGGCATAAAAGGGTTAATCAGAGGTTATACAAGGATTTCGTGTATAATTGAAGTCATACATCCATGTTCATATATTTACCACTGAACTATAAGGCTGTAACTGGGTAATACACTGAACTGTGTCTATTTTAAAAAGGGAATGTCCATGAATCCCAATTTAAAAGGGTGTTTTACAGGGTTTTTCTACTAAAAAAATCAAGTTTTTGTGATAATTTCGAGATGCTAATTTATTGAAAATAGAAAAAATGTTACGCCAGCTTAACAAAATTCATTATATTTCAACTTAAAAGTCGATCGCTTGCATAACAAATGATTTCTGTTTTTTCAGACAAAAACTTAAAATGTTATGCCAGGGTAACAAAATTCCGACCATTAAAACTCCAAGTGAAATGCTTGCAATTCGAAAGATTTCCTATTTACAGACAAAAATTTAAAATGTTATGCCAGCTTAACAAATTCCAAACACTTCAATTCCAAAGTGAATCACTTGCATTTGGAATAATTTCTTATTTACCAACCAAAACTTAAAATGTTATGCCAGCATAACAAAATTCCAAACACTTCAATTCCAAAGTGAATCACTTGCATTTGGAATAATTTCTTATTTACCAACCAAAACTTAAAATGTTATGCCAGCATAACAAAATTCCAAACACTTAAACTCCAAAGTGAATCAATTGCATTTGGAATCGATTCTTATTTACCAACCAGAACTTAAAATGTTATGCCAGCATAACAAAATTCCAAACATTTCAACCTAAAAGTGAATTGCTTGCATAACAAATGATTTCTTTTTTTTTCAGACAAAAACTTAAAATGTTATGGCAGGGTAACAAAATTCCGACCATTAAAACTCCAAGTGAAATGCAATTAATTCGAAAGATTTCCTATTTACAGACCAAAATTTAAATTTAAAATGTTATGCCAGCATAACAAAATTCCAAACACTTCAATTCGAAACTTGCATTTTGAATAATTTCTTATTTATGAACCAAAACTTAAAATGGTATGCCAGCATAACAAAATGGATAAAATGTCAACAGAAAGTGAATGGCAAATGCACATTCTTTTTTTTTCTTATTTAAAGCAGCCATTACTAAATGTTACACGAGCTTAACAAAATTCCAAACATTTTAACTAAAGGTAAATCACTTGCAAAAAAAATGCCAATCAGTTCTTATATAAAGACATAAACTCAAAGTGTTTTGCCAGGGTAACAAAATTCCAAACATTGCGTATTGTACTGTTTCAACAGACCCAAGCACGAAATGTTATGCCAGATGAACAAAATTCAAGCATTATAACTAAAAGCTTGCATTTCCTATCATTTCTAATTTATAGACCCATAATTAAAATATTACTCCAGCATAACAAACTTCCAACATTTATTAGCATTATATTACTTCACAGTAGAAATGAGTCAAAGAACAAAAAGAACAGCAATCACATTAGTTAAAGTATGTATTCTAAATTAAAAGGGAGTAAAATATTAACTTTATACACCAACCACATGCTACTTTTTTCCTTAATTTGAAGCCACACACCTTGAAATGAAATACATTTTAATCAATACATACAGATGCGATTTGAAAATGTGCAAAATTGTCATTAAATCTATAGCCTATTTTGCAAGTAATTTATTATTATTTTTAATTTAGAAACCGAAAGTAGGATACATATAGTATATTCAGGGCTAGCGCTGGCCCAAAATTTCTTTGAGCCAACCAGATTTCGTTTCTCGGCGCGCGAAAAGTGGTTTTGAAATAATAATATATACTATCAACTTGTTCATATTTCTTTTTATGACAACAAGGGCATATCACATATAATATAACATGCAGTTTTCAATATAGAAAAAATTATTGTGGTACTTTTCAAATTACAAACATAAATTAATGTGAAGATGTACACTTAACAGTGGAGTATGTTGTCCTAAATTTGAAATCCTGAAAATTAGGCCGGAGGTCTAAGAACCAGGAACCCAACAGGAATAAAGAGCAAAGCTACACCCCACTCAGAGACTTACAAAATGTTCTTTGTTATAGTCTTTCCAATTGCAATTTCAAGTGAATACAATTCTAAATGATATAAACCACATCGTCTGTATTACCGCATGTGTATTCGGCATTCTATTTCTACTATAAAGAACTCCGAAAATAAATTTAAATCAGCGAAAACTAATGTATCCGAAAACGACAGTCCGAAAAATTGTACGCGTTCTGCACTTGAAATAAATTTTGCATATCGTTTGATTGCAGAAAATGAAAATCGGTAGCCTAGCAAATACGTAATAAATATACCATTTGGTTGACATTTTTCTTTACAATAGCATAGCTTGTGGGTAAAACAACTTTTTTATCACCTTTTATTTCAAACGATAACGTCGATAATCGTCAAAAAGGTGTAACATCATCAACATAGAACTAATTATTTAATGATCATTCTTTAATTCAGGTCTAAAGTGATCAGCTGGGAAATTATTTATTGTTGCTCTTGTCATTTGTTTATCTTTAAATAGGACGTTTGCCATCGGCTGATAAATTGTTGGCAGACGACAATATCAACTGCGTATTCAAAGTGTCTACGCATGATTGACCCAATATTATGTGTCAGCGAACTCAATGTTGATTGGCCAGCTACCACGTGCGCTTCAATAACAATAAGGTCAAGCGATGTCTCATGTTCTGGTGCAGGTTTTCGTTTATTGTTCAATTTGCGAACACTTTTAATGAAACAAAGAGAAAACTATAGAAAACCAGTCTGGATTGTCTACAATGTTTGCCAAGGCCTTTTTTAAAGACGCTAGGCATAAAAGGGTTAATCAGAGGTTATACAAGGATTTCCTGTATAATTGAAGTCATACATCCATGTTCATATATTTACCACTGAACTATAAGGCTGTAACTGGGTAATACACTCAGACAATTTTCAACCTATCTATTTACAAAAAAATGCATCTTTTATACCAATTTTACAACTGGCAAACGTTTGTCTTAATGATACTAATTACTTAATGTTTATTACATTTATTATGATATATGTGTCTGATTCCATTGCTATTAATGCTCGTCTGCAAAAATTCATATCGATATAAAATAAATGTTTGCATTGTTCCTGTACATTATTCAACTTTACATTAGCCATGCTAATTAACGATGGGTTTGATTAAATCAAAATCTCTAAGATATCAATATTATGTCAGACTTGTTAAAGTAGGGAACTCAATGCGTGAATGTCATTTTTATGAACAATCATGTCTGACTCATAAATGTTAAAAAGAAGAAACAACAAACATTCACTAATGATTGTCTGGAAGATCTGAATCAATACGTTTTATGGTATATGCAAATGTGAAACCATTTTTTTGTTCAATGTAGTATATAAAAGTTACTTTCAACGTGTATTAGCAGGTTTGGAACACAATACATACTTGTATCTTTGCATCAAGACGCTTCTATGACGACTGATTTCTATCACATCATTATAGGGTGTTTGCGTGTTGAGAGGTTGCCAGCGCGATTACAAAGACAAAATATTGTTGACGGCTAATGTTATAATTGTTGTATTTTGCGCATTGTTTTGTATTTCTATCGTTTATATGAGTGGCTGTTTATGCTGTCGTATTGGTGGGTTTCACGTTTCACAAACAACACACCGAAACGACAAAGATAGCGGTCAGAACGACTAAAAGGAGATACATTTCATACGAATTTTTTTTATCCAAGAAAGGGGGTATATTGTAAATGGTGATAATTCTATTTTACACTTTTTTTTAAACCATGATATCAAAAATAATTCAAAACGTGATGAAAATGTGATTGTTGTACATGTTTTACAAAAAACAACAACAATTGAAATCAATTTGCATTCCCTATGTTTTAACAATTTCAATTTTTGCTTATATCGGGGTTCAACATTAACCTTGCATAAAATTTGGATGCAATCTAGTTCACAGGTAGGCTGAGTAAAAAAAATACATATAGTTAGCATCCCGGTATTTTTTATGACTAAGATATTCTTTTTTACGCCTTACAAATTTAATACAGATGCATAATGGACGCGGTATTAATCTGCATGCATCTGTCCTTCATACAAAATTCTGTTCCCAGCGGATCACAGAGATGTGGCTGCACGAACTTATTTTTCTTCTGATAAACATTCAAGAAAAGATGTTCTTCGTTGTTCATTTTCTTGTTGACCATTTTGTTTGCAATAAAATGTTCTGCATTGGATAGAATGGCTAAAATATCGAGTTTGTATAAACGTTATCAAGTTTATTCCGTTTTTTTTGTTCAATGTGAGATTATAAGTTTGACAGTCTATTTAATAAGAGTAATTTGCTATTAATGAAGAGTGATTTGCAACAAATGTGAACACAATATTCTATGTAGGACATAATGCAAACGTAAATAAAAACAATTGTTAAAACTAAACACCAAACTAACCTCGTGAAACAGTTCGTTTATTTCAATAGGCAAAATCTAATATTGCATTTGTAAGCAAAACAATACTTTTACGATGGCCGGATATCATTTCATTGCCTTTACGATTGTATCGGAAGAATAATAGCATGTCTCTTGCAGAGTTCGGAGCTTTTTACTTTAACACTTACGAAATAAAACAATGGTCTTAACATTTTAGAAATATATGTTTTTCATACCAGCATTTAATTGCTCGCTTAATAGAGATAAACACGAAATAACTTCCTTTTTTAAAGATTGTAACGATTAGGTATTTCATAACTGGAAATGCATTGTTTTCTTACAATTAAAACCGAGTTTTCTACACATGACCGTTCATGAAGTTAAACAGATGTAATGTAACGTTTCAAAATCAGAACCACACTAATATTTGTGAGGTTTACCAATGTATATCTCTTAATTGCGACTACGATTGTATCGGAACAATAACGGCAAATTGCGTGCAGATCTTTAGATCATTGTTAATTTAAGCACGTACCAAATTAAACGATGATCTTGATCTTTGTCTTCGATACAATTATTTTAAGATGATGGATGGGCGTATATAAGAAATAAAACTTATCCCGTACAATGCACTGTTTCCAGTTAAAATTCTAGCATACCGTGCACGCGTTTTACAATTTAGTCTTCAACTGTGCTATAATGTATCATTAGTTATATACATAAACATGAAGCATAACACTAAATACTCGACAACAAAATTAATAGACATTTCCAAACATTAGGTTATGTACCCTTTACATATCCAAAACCATTTTGAGGATTGATAAGAGCGTAAGCCTGCTTATATCAGTATTTTAACAAACTAAATGAAGAAGCAACCACTTATCTTATTCGTTTTCCTTAGTCGTTTTATAATCTCAACTTTGATCACTTTGTAGCATACTGAGCAGCGTTAAACTTTAACATAAAGTCATACTTTTGAACAGAATGTTTTCAATTGTCGTGTGTACTAATACCATAATTAAATCCGAACAATCGTTTAAAAAAACTCCCACATTAATAGTTCGGGTGTTAGTTGTCCTCGTCTTGGGTAGTCGAAATACTTGTTATGCATAATATAAACGCAAAAATATTTAAATCCATTATTCAAGCACTAACAATTTAACATAAACACGCTTATATAATTATTATTGGCAACGAATTTATAAGAAATTGAGCAGTCTAACTTTAATATTTCAAATACTATCTTTTCATCTAAAATATTGACTAGCGGCTTACACACTATTTTATTCACATACTATAAGGTGCAATGTACATGGCACTGAGTCGTCTTAATCGTTGTCGATAAGTCGAGCAAATTTCCTAACTACATATTCAATATGTTGGAAAATGTGTGCTTTCCACGTTTATATTGACAACACTTTTATTTATTTGTTGGTATAATGGCAAAACGATTACACTGTGCATTGCGTTTTTAGTTATCTCTTTGATAGAAATGTTCATGCATAGCTACGGTCTTGCTAACAGTACTGACGACACATTACCTTAGGCACTTAAAGCAAAAATAGCAACTAGCAAATCACGTCTGATTCAATTTGATTAATGTCTTTGTCATCAGCGATCGCTTGCACGTCGCGACCTGCGCGAGAGTCATTCGCAGAAGATTTTCTTGAAGATTTATCCCAAGAATCGGAAAGCACGATGGTAAATGTCTGTAGGTGGAAAGTGGTTTCACTACATCGTCTAAATAGGGTCGGATAGGGGAACTACTGCGAACGTCTCTGCTAATCCAGCAAGTGCCGTCATCCCTCGAGCCGGACGTCCTCCCCTGATGACTGTGCTGACTCCCAGGACTTGGAAGGAACGCCAATCGGACTGGTAAATGTCCGTAGTTGGTTTAACTACATCGCCGGAAGAGAGACGGGAGCTGCGGGGCAGCGGAGGTGGCAGCTGAGCTAAGACGACGAACGGAGCGGGCCTGGGACAGAGATGCAGACCAAGACTTCGAGGGTGTGGCCCTAAGAAGATAATGGAAGTGTACCAGAACGGCCGTACTAAGTACGCTGAACGTGCTGGGAAAACCGTTCTTTTGACTTCAAGAGAGGCCATTAAAGGAGCGCGCGGGGAACGGAAAGAAGGTCAGCACTCCATTTGCGGAGTAACCTTGTCCTTTTAAGGGCAACTAGAAACCTTTAAAATATCTTCCAGTGCTCATTAAGGTCTTATTGGCCTTCGTGCACTTGTCTATTGGGATCGAACGGGGTAAATATGACCTACACAATTAAATGGTTTTCCCTGAAGGGTAGCTGAGGCAGGTCCGTACTCAAAGAGTTGCCTTGAAGACGCAGAGAAGACTTGACAATAGACTTCAGGTCTACACACACAGGCAATGACTATCCGAATAAAGAATGTATAAGAAATAGTATTGTTGAACATATAATTTCATATATATGTGCATACAAAAAAACTCTACGTTCAATAATATCGGTTGTCTCTCTTTGGTTGCCATAATTAAAGAATATATTGGACTCTGGTGTAAATCACTGTTTTACCTCATTTTTGAAAAAATAAGCTAAACTTGACATGACTTTATTGTAATAATACATTATAGTAGAAAAACAATGCTAAGTTTGATCCCTGAAAAAGGGAATGTACTCTTTATTTGTGTACGGTTTTCTGTATGTTGCACACAGTTCGATGTCAGGAAAATAGTTAAAGCAAGCTAGAGACGGCAAACTATGGTAATTAGCGTCGTGTTCTTTATCGCTGCAGGACAGGTGGCTTCACCAGATGACCAATTTATTATCCGGCAAAGCAGGTCATTGCCTGACCGTATGGTCATCGATTCTTAATAAGAAGACAAATAAACAAGTATTTTGTTATTTGGTGGATGTAAAACACATAACAAAAATGTATATGTAACACTCAACAACAGTTAATAAATAATGATATTTTTGTTTGGCAGAACTTAATAAATCTGTTGAAACGAACTGATGATATTCATCTAAGAACCATATGGCTTAAGACCAAATTGAAATTGAGTTTTAGTTTATAGTGAAAACATTGCGCAAGGAGATTACAATTTAATATATTGGAATCAAGAATATACAAATCTTATACATTTTAAGTAAAACATCATTTTCAATATATTGTTGGTAACGGACGGTACGTTTAAAATGCATTTCAACAATGCATTATTTTTAAATTTTAAATGAAGTTTTTTCTAACTCACTCTTCAGTCATGTTTTCTGACGGCCTAGCGAAGCAACCATATCCTAAGTTACACTAACACAATTAATTCCTGGTCCTAGAAATTTAAAACAATTAACGTCATCCAAAAAAATAAGCGATGGTTTGGAGTCAAATAAAACCTGTATGTATTCAATTTTATGTCAGAATTGCGACACTATGATTCCAATGTAAACACACCCCAACGCCAGTTTTATTATTAATTTTGACTGACTCACCATTGTTCTTGCATTGCACAACATTACCATATTTGGACGCTGGTTTGTTTCTTGAATAGTTTGAAAAAAACTTAGTTCATATTGTGAGTTCCTGTTCGTTTTAAGATTTATATTATATGAAACGTTTACACATTTTTGTGTGTGACATTTTAAATATTTATTTACCATGATGCTTCACCAAAAGTTTATAATTATATTAAACAATGTAGCCCTTTCATGGAAGAATCGATGTCCGTTTCTAAACCTTTCCTTGGTTCTATTCAGACTCAGATCGTCTCTACAAATTTGCTGTAAATGATGACCAATATAACAACTAAAGGGAACAATAACTCTCGTTCGAAATCGCATTGAGTTTTCTTCCGCTTTGATTTAATAAGTACATGTTGTGCCAGAGAACTTAAATAATTTCTGTTCAGCCGTATATGAAGTGTCAATTGTAGGACTTAATAAAAGCTTGTAACACATATATATGTTAAGTTGAATATTTTTGGTTATATTTCAACTAAAGGTTCTTTATTTTATAAACAATATATCGACAGTTAACCGCATTTGGAAGTGATTGATATTCTGTATCACCCAGAAGGCATAAATAAGATACAGAAATACTGACTTGTTGCACGAACTCAGAACCCTAGTTGTCTATTAAAAGGGGGCTAAATCTGCTTATTCACTGAACATATTGTTTGCGTAATTGGGGATCGGATAGTAAACTACATATAGACCCTTTAGACATGATTCTGGTTCTAGTGTAAACGTCCGTCATTAGTACAGAGATCAAAACAATCTTGTCATTTCGCCTTGCACAACACCGTAGGCTGAGTTTTATAAGACCACAAGGCGACATAATGTATCATCCTGCTAGAATTCAGGCCGAATGTTTGTTACGTGATCTTTCATAAGAACCAAACAACAATCGAAATTTATATTAAATGTTTTAGTAGATATCAAATTTTGTTTCTCAATAAAACATCGATTAGCATTTGTAACTTCTGTTTCAAATCATGATTGTTGATAGATTTGTGTGCTTGTTGCTTAGTTAACTTCGGTGAGTTTATTATCGACCATAATTCATGTATTATAAAATGTATTTATAAAAACACTGTGTATGCTTAGTTATTATAATAAGGATTAAAAGTAACTTCCATTTTGATGTTTAATGATATCATTTATTGTCTTTTATATAATTGTTCACGTGTTAAATTAATGCTGAAATGTTGATAATATCGCATAAATATTTGCCAAAATGGTGTTTGTAAGACGCTATAATATATGCAAAAGTGATTGTGCCATAATTTTGGTAAAAAAATGTAACCGCGATTAAAGACATACGTCATTTGTCGTAAATTCATAACCGCTGGTAAAAACATGTAACATGTTATCAAAGCGACCACATTTATAAGCTGAACTAATGCAAAAAATGTCGAAATTTGTTTAAGCTTTTTTAATAAAATATTGACCAAATATACCATAATTCAAGCCTTGATCAAAAAATTATTAAGAAGAAAATTACTTTTCACAGACATCGCAATCATAAGGCCATAATTTTCAAAATAGGACACTATCGGCATTCATAACTCACGCATGACTCACTGACTTTCTGCATAATTACGAGCTCGCATATTTGGCAATTGCGGCCCCTAAACAACTTTGAAAACAGTCGGCGCTTAAGAAGTTATTTTTGAAAGGCCATGACTCTTTCGCGGCCTGTCTCAAGCAGTTGAGAATTATGCGTTCGAAGTCATTATCTTTTTCAGTGGTTCTGTGTTGATAAGGCTATTGCTACCAACCGGTCCTATCAAACTATAATTGCTTTCATTAAAGACATAACTATGGTTCCGAAGAATATAAGATTATGTATGCGTTAGTGTGTGCAACTGCATTAAATCAGAGCGCTACATGTGTTGTATTATTTTGTGTTATATATATAAGCTATGATCATCTCTGACTATTCTGCCTTCCGTATATGCTCCATGAACATGATTCTTTGACTTGTAAAATTGGTTTTCCGCGTTTCGATCAAATTTACGCTCCGCGAAACATATTATTGATATTGATACTCCACGAATAGCGTCTTATTTCAATTAATAACACACGTTTGACAATCTGGCGATATTGCCTTGGGGTAAATATTTTCTTTCTTCTCATCATTAACCGAGAAACCAGTTTCCCCGTCAGATCAAAGCTTATTTCCGTTTTTAGCAAAGATGTCGATCGCTTCATACGCATTAACGTAATCGATAGACAGGCTTGTGGTGTATAGTCCATCAACGGCAAGATTTTTGACTGTTTGAATTATCTTTGATATCACTTCTTTTTTCACTGATCACGAATATTTATGAAAAATTCCGTATTTATGTGTATTAAAATGAAAAATATTAATTGTATTTATTTTTGGTATGAATTTTATTTGGTATTTCGTACTACAACATATTCCGTTTTATTTGAAAAAGTTGTTGTTATTGTCTTTTTGCAGGTCATTCGAACGTCTGACGGTATTGGTCTGCGTCAATAAAATGGGGAAAAGATGAATGGATAATTGGTCCACTCCCTTCATTATATGTTTCTGGAGCAATAAACGTCATCAATCAAATAGCTTTTAGGTCCTTATTACCAGATTTCACTACAAGATATTTCAAATCAGCCCACTTCTCTTAAGTATTTTTTGTACAATTTAATTGCTCGTGAGATTCGATACAAATAAAGAAATTAATAAATGGTCAATTTGAAATTCATCATTGTTATTATTTTGGTAATTCAATAAAAGAAACGCAAGAGATCAAACTTACCACATTAACTCGATTTCCGTGTTTACCTTTGCAATCTATGTCGATGGCGACAGAGATATTAATTATTAGCCACATGAGTTAGATTTCCGAAAGATCAAACAAGGCTTTGCAGTGGTCTAAAAAAGATACGCTATGATAATAATTATATTGCAGTTTGTTGTTTTTATTTTTTTAAACCATTTCTAACACATTTTAAATCCATATACATGCGAAATTGTGTTATGTACCAAAACAAAAAAAAACACGGTACGGTTTATTTTACGGCGTGTTCGATTTTAATAAATATACAACTAAAAGTGTGCTAAAACCACCTATGCAGGGGTGAGTTTACCACACGACTGCGTTGGATTGCCTATGCGTTTTCAACGCCATGTAAACATATCATTGCAAAAATTGTTTCAGATAACGTTATTATTATAAACTCCTAAAACGCTTTTAACAAAAAGTGCTTTATTACCTTATCAAATGCTGCAAGTTTCACGTGTTCTATTTTCAAAGTTTTAGAATGATATAAAATTGAATTTACGGCAATGTAATAGTGAGCAACGTAACTCTGTAGCTTAAAACTCCTAGAATCGGCGTTCTTTTGTACCTCGCTATTATTGCGATACTATAACAAAGTTATTGACAGAAATACACGTCCGTTGGGAAAAAGGACACCATGTTATGCCATATTTTTGGACTCGTTTTCGAATTTTGCATCCATTTACTATGAACGAACATAGAAAGTTTGGTGAAGATTCAGAGAAAAATAAAGTATTTAGCTATGTTTTTATGAAAAAAGGCTTTAACTCTGATGTGCTTGGTGTATATTGTCTGGTTAGCAAACTTGAAGTCGGCATGATGTCAGCAAACATTTCCAGAAAGTTTTGTTCAGGTTAGATGTATACTTCTCTAATTAATTGTGTAATTTTACTTTCGTAAATACAATCCTTTTTATTCCTTTATATCGACGAAAACTAATTAAAAAATTGAATGTGTTATTCACTTCGTATATATATACATGCATGTCAAATATGGCCCACTGCTACCAAACAGGTTCCCTATATATATTGTTGCCCTGCCATATACAAGGGGTTTAACCCTATCAGTGCAGGAACCGAATTTTGAAGGCCTTTGCAAACAGTTTGGATCCAGATGAGACGCCACAGAACGTGGCGTCTCATCAGGATCCAAACTGTTTGCTATTCTGATAGTATTCTTTGAAAAAAAAATCAAAGAAAATGCTCATTTTAGAAATTTAGCAGACGACATTTTAGCAGACGACAAATGTCCCAGCATGCAAAGGGTTAAAAATGCTTTTATTTCATTTATTATTTCTTGATTGCAAAACTTGATAGTAAAATATGCCGTGAGCATATAAAACATTCTTTTAAAGGGAAACTTCATTTCACTTGCTGAAACTTGGTTACACGGATTATGACATACTTCTATTAATGCTTAAACATTATTTTGCCGTATATTCCGGGTCGCCCACTATCGATTCTTGCTGCCGTTATATACTATACCGATATTTTATTTACACAGGGGAACAGTCTTATTATCTTCCTGAAGATAAGACGGAAATATGTTGAACCATTTCCCCGATCCTTTTAGACCGAGGGCAACAATTCGAAACATCGCCATCTAAACATAGAAAAATAATTTGACAGATTGTTTCCAAATGTATCTACTTGTAACGAAAAATGATGATAACAATAATAATACTAATAATATATCGTGCAATAAACAATAAATGTCATTAACAATAAATGTCATCGTCATTGCGAATAATGTATTCATCGTACACAAATGAGGAAATGTTACCTAAATACGATTATGGTGCATAATAAGACTTCTTTTACTTTCTATTACCTGGGAATTATGTACTATAACATTTGATAAACTGAAGCAGATAACATAGAAGTGGAGTATACTTTGTTCTCAACAGAATGCAAAAGGATCACATATGATGTAAATTTTTTAAATGGTTTGTTCTTTTATGAAAGTCTATTGCTCCATTATTTGTTCGACGTGTAAGGCAAGCGGTTCGACGCATAATCCCAAGAAACTAGGTTTCTCATGAGAACCTAGGTTTTTAAATGAGAACCTAGGTTCTTGTGAAAACCTAGGATACCAAACGAGAACATAAGTTCTCAGAATGAGAACCTAGGTACTCATAATAACCTAGGTTCTCATGAGAACCTAAGTTCTATGTGTCTATGAGAACCCATGTTCTCATGAAAAACCTAGTTTTTCATGAGAACCTAGGTTCTCAAGCGTAAACTAAGGTTTTCAAATGAGAACCTAGGTTCTCATGAAAACCTAAGTTCTCATGAGAACCTAGGTTCTCAGGAGAAACCTGGTTTCTTGGGATTTCATAAATCTAGTTTCTCATGAGAACCTGAGAAACCTAGTTTCTTGGGATTATGCGTCGAACAGCTTGCCATAATTAACCTCCAGTAGTCTCCCATTGCTTGGTACACGCTGGCGGCATATGTGTAGAATGATAAGCAATAGACGTGAAACGGTAAATGTTACTCCCCAAGAACATATTTTGAACAATGTTCAGACGATGCTAAGTAATATTCAACAAACCCTGTAGGAAACTTCTCGAGGAATGAAAGTAATCGGTCGACATTGGTCTGCACACGTTAATAAAAAATTAAACTGTTTATGAAATACATCTTTAATTGTAAAAATTATTTTGAGACTAAAAATTGAAACAAATTCAGATCAATCGTTACATAATACATTGTTACAGCATTAAATAAGTTTCATATATTGAGTTCCCGTGTCCGGGCCTCAAACGACTGTACAGTACAGTTTTCTATTTTATGTATGTCTGTGATATAGTAAGCAATCATTGTGGTATAAATAAAAGTTTTATCTCTATTGATAATATGTAATAATGTATTATTCAATCGTAAGATATCGGCAACACTGAGAGAAAAACTTATGCACTAAAGACTTTGCAAACATATTTCAATAACTTGAGATATCTGCAAAAATAAAGTTCTTAACGGCGTGTTTTCATTCTGTCCAGCCCGTGTGTAATCATATGTGAATCCCATTGATCCCGCGCCCTGAATAATATGTGTCCCGTATTCCAAACGAGCAAGTTGACGCCGTCCGACGCGTAATTCTGAAAACCTAGGTTCTCATGAGAAACCTAGTTTCTTGGGATTATGCGTCGAACCGCTTGCCATACGAAGTGCACAAAAAGAAACCATACTTGCGCCACCTGGTTAAGCGTTCAATCGTTATGGATGAATTATTTTATCTCGAGCTTGCACTGAATGGTGCCAAATGATACAATGTACACTATTATATCAAAATCTTTAATCATGACAGACATGAGGAAATGCACCAAGTACATAGGCCAAATAAAGAGTCATTCTAAGAACCTATATCATTGTCTGAGCACATTCTAAGAACCTATATCACAGTCTGAGCACATTCTATGAACCTATATCACAGTCTGAGCACATTCTAAGAACCTATATCACAGTCTGAGCACAACATCACATTGAGGATCAACTGTAAAAATACGCTTAGTTTTATAGTGTTAGCTTTGCTCGAATGGTTACTGTCGACTCGGGTACTACTTAAATGTACCCCGGGTACTCTTAAGGATTGTTAACTGTACATCGGGTACGGAAAATATACTGAAACGTACCCGGGAATTCTAACCAAAAATTCGTCTTTGTCGGCTATTTGTTTTTCAAATTAATTATGTTCGTAATTATGTCACTATTCTGTAAAATGGCCTATATATTATCGAACATTGTACTCAAAAAGCATGTTGATGCAGCTTTTGTTCAAAGGAATTTTGTTTCATATTTCGTAGCGCGTTTTGCGGAATCGGGTTTAGGGCGGGAATACAACTAGGATACAGTATAAATTGGCCGGGTACGTGTACATATATTTTCCGTACCCGGTGTACATTTAAATATACTTAAGACTACACGGGGTATATTAAAGTAGTACTCGAGTCGACAATGACCAATCGAGCGTTAGCTATAGATATGCTTAATACTTTATTTTAGCCGCTTTATTTCAGCAATTGTGTAAGGCATAACCCTGAAATGTTTGCAGCCGTTATTGGTAATCGAGAAATTAATAAATCGACGCATCTGATAACCCATATTTTATACAGAAATCATTTTTTAAATAAATAAAATGATTTGTACTTCGTTTGTGTAACCGCATTCAAATACCGTAAGGATAACAGTTATAACAACAGAAATTCCAGCCCATTTCACCCATTTATAAGTATGCTAAGCCCAACGGAACTGAACAACGAAAGGCTAATGCTCTTAGAAAATGTATTGCCTCAGCATGCATGTACATCTTATTTATTAAGAGGCAATCTGCGACGATGTATTTAGAATTGTCTTTGACCGAGAGTAAGCTATAAGATACCGTTAAGTTACGTCTGAAAATGGTGAACGTTTTTGTCTCGACTTTTATGACAAGTTGTTCCCCTCCTTTGCAATAATGGTATACTTCATCAAAATCTTTTATTAAAAATGTCTTTTAAAAGACCCACATAAAGGCTCCTTTTCACGTTTTGGTAAATTGACAAACTAAAAAAACAGTTGTTTCAGATTCGCAAATTTTCGTTTTAGGTATGATATTTGTGAGGGAAAAGTAACACTGAACATTTACCATGCTCTAAAATATCCGTTACATGCATCTTTAAACGATTTGACAACCTGAAAATTATAATTTACAAGCGTTTTTCAATGCGAAATGATTGAATAATTTGAAAGTAGTGTTGTCGTTACATTTTGTGAAACTACGAGGATTGCTTATATAAAGTAAAAAATAGTATGATTACGGATGGCCGAGTGGTCTAAGTGGAAAACTTTTACTCCAGGAATACAGGGGTCAGTGGTACGAGCCCAGCTGAGGGTTACTTGTTTTCTTTTTTCCTTGTATTCTTGTATATAAACTGGAGATTTTTAGGTCCAATGTCTACATTTATCAATATAAAGCATTAAATTACAAACTTCAATACATGCCAAAATCTGTGAAAAGGCCTCTTTAAACTTATCGTATTTCTACTTGTTTTTGTTGCTGTTGTTTATTCTTTCTTAAACGTCTCCAATTATTAACAAATTACAACCGTGCTATGTAATTGATATGAAAGGGACACAAATCTTGTTAGAAAACTTTCATATAATGTTATGTACCAAACCGTTACATAGGCGACACTACGTTTTTAAAATGATAATGAACTGGGTTTTTTATATTAAAAAGCTGTATTGTTGTAAAAAAAATAATTTATGTAATAAGTACAAAATGTAACATCACGAGCATTTCTTGTTTTGTTTTTTTGATATTTTAATTTCAGATTCTACCTAAGACTTCCACTGTTCTTTTACTGAGAATTGAGACTTGCTCTGAGAAAAGTGGGTTTAATGCATGTGCGTAAAGTGTCGTCCTAGATTAACCTGTGCAGGCCGCACAGGCTAATCAGGGATGACACTCTCCGCCTAAATTCCGGATTTTTGCTTTAGACAGAAAATATCATAAAAGCGAAAAGTGTCGTCCCTGATAAGCCACTGCGGACTACACAGGTTAATCTGGGAAGACACTTTACGCATATGCATTAAACCCCCTTTTCACAGAGCACGGCTCAAGTATATATGCATGGCTGCTAGCCTTGACAACGTTAAATTGGTGCAATCGACGTGTAACTAGTTTTTCGTCACTTACCAAATCATTACCATTTACATAATATGCTTCTGTGAACCATTACAACCATACAGTATGTCATGATTATCAGATATGATAATCTGAGGCCATAACGAGGTTAGTTTAAGATACATCAAACCCCGTGAGCCTTTTTAAGTAAAACACTGATTAAGAACGAACAACAATATTGACATAAACGCTTACTAAACATGTATTCGCTATTGTAGTATTCGTGTGAATAAAATTGTAAAATGTCAATATATCCCACTTGTTTTAATAAAGACATTTTCGTAGGTAAATAAATGAACAAAACGGCGTTCTGGTTTTTGTAAATGACAAAACAAAAACGAGATTATTTTAAGACTCCCCACCCCGAGGGTTTTTATTGATAAAACTTGCGTGTGACCGCTCACAAATTGACGCCAGACATAGGTACGCTTGTACAGCTTGTCAGTATTGACAAGTGTTTATGGTTATAATAAATATCGCGAAACTATCACCTGCTTAGCGAAGTTAATTTACCTCGGAGTTAATTATAGAAACTTTACTCCAATAACACTATCTGAAATTTAATAAACGTGTGCACTTGAACTTAAGACGAGAAAGTAATTTTCGCAAAGTATTTTCTTGTGAAGTATGAATCGGTTTTGAAACACTGTCATAAAACGAACACGTGCAATGTTCAGTTGTGCGGCGGTATGTAATTACTTTGCAATGACAGCCAAAAAGTGGTTATAATATTTATAAAAATCTTAACACGATGGACGTCTAGAAACGTGCAGTTTTTCGTTATATTGATAAAAAGTGCAAACATAAAAAACAAAAGGAAGCACACTCTCTTGTTATCGTTTCAATACAGTTAATTATTAACTTTTTGATATGGTTTATCTTATTGTAGCGCGCGTCTACAAGGCAATCGAGTATGGTAATAAGCGGCTGATTGCGATTCACACTGATGACGCGGTGTTACATGAATTAAAACAGAACAATTGTGGTTTGAGTCTGAATATTTATAAACTGCTTGTTCATGACAAGTGCACAAGGCGTTTCAAAACGTGATGGATTCTATGGAGTTTGTACAACTACTTACATCATCTGGTTGACACAAACATTATACTGCATAATAGTGTTAAAAATATGACAAAGTACAAGCCAAATCGAAATCATCTTTGTGGCAGTCAACCAATAGCAGCCAGTGGGAAAATCATATCAAGTCACTATTATGGAATACAAATAATACAGACACAAGGATGTTAGATTATTGTCATAAATATACATTTGCACGATATGCTATCGATCATTGTAGCGTTTAGAGAAGATACAGCATTAATGGAATTTTCGTGAATAGACGTGCACAAGGCACAATAAATACCAACAAATCGGGAAAATACGGATTTTAAGTTTATATGATCAGTTTACTTAAGGCGCGCAATATATAGTTATACTGAAAACTGCGTGTAATAACATCCCAGTCATACCTATGTAATGATTGGAGACATTCGTTTTCATGAGAAACATTGAGCATTATCGGAACATATTAACCAGTATTGTATCGGAGATGGTGGAGGTATGAATATAGTGCTCACAATATGACTAATTATTACATATGTCACGAAACTGGATATGGAAATAGAAGCTTAATTACGGTTAACAATTGCCATAGCAACACTGATTTGTGTGCGTATTTAACACAGGCAGAATGGCAAGTTATTTGTGTTGATGCGTATTAAACCAATAACAGTCAATAACTGTTCTTTGTTATTTTTAAAACGACATTTCATACATAATAACGATTTTTTTAAAGCTTTTAAGTAGAAAAAAGCAAGTGTTTTCACTGAAACAAAGAAAAACAGAAACCTGTATATACAGTAAATTAAGTTTAAGACTCGTCGCATCAATAAGTGTTTCATAGAATGAGATAAACGACGGAAAAAAACGCTCATATGCTGTCTGAGCACATCGCGATGTACTTAAAGTTTTATCGTTTTCCGTAATTGTTTACCAGAGCAAGACGAAGAAAACTCTCTGCTCTTACTATTATTATTTTTATATGCAGCGTTCGATAAATGTCACGTATCCATACATTATATGTCGTGTTTAAACATATCGCGAACTGTCACATGTTTTAATGAGTGTAGGGTCTAGGACATCGCGGTGACAAGATACTGAGATGGGTGGGACATACGCTAAAAGCAATAAACCGGCGTCGAACGCTAAACACCTGATGCCGTTTTTAGACGTCGACGTTCACCGACTTGACGATGACAGATGCAGCTTTAGTGGCGTCACGTGCTTAAAGGGCGGGAAAATCGTGGTTGCTGACTATCTAAGCCACTATGTAAAATACTACGACTGGAAGATGTTAAAACTTTTGGACGCGATAGAATTGCTTACACCGCCTTACGAAGTCTGCTCTTCCGCTGTATGTGATTTGGAAGTGTTCGTTACTGTGCCTTTTCAATATAAATTTATGCAATATAAGGTCAACGAGAATGGCCTTGAACTTGTGCGTGAGTTTCCAACGGAAGGTCGTTGCTATGGAATAAGTTGCTTTCGCGACGGAATAGCGCTTGGTATGAAACTTGAGAAGAACACGTGGCAGATTGAGATCATGGACTACTCGGGAAACAGCCTTAAAGTGTTCCACGAGGACCTAAACGGAAAACCGGTCGTCCGTTACGCTGACTACATAGCAACAGACCGGGAGGGGTCACGGTTATACGTTTCGGACGGTGTCCAGAATGCCGTTTTGTGTTTCAATCTGAAGGACTCTAGTATGACAGTGATCAAAGAGATTTTCAGGTACAGAGACCACCACCTCAGCATTCCAAAAGGCCTGACGCTCGACACCTGCGGAAACCTGCTGGTCGTCGGCTGTGAATCGAGTAACGTTCACAAAATCTCGAGCTCGGGCGAAAAACTCGGCGTGGTCCTGACACGACGGGAGCAGCTAGACGAACCGATGGGAATCTCGTACGATCCGGATGATCGGAAGGTCTTCTTAACGGAAGGCTCTCGGAAGGTCATGGTGTTCAAGGACAGCTGACGCTGGTATCGTCGGTGATGATGATGCTGACAACGACGGCGATTGTGATGGTGTTTTGTGACTGAACAAGACGACGATGGTTCTGTTGATAAGGCTGGCGATGTTATCTATTTGTGCGATTGTAATAACGACAAGGATGTCGACAATGATGACAATTTTCATCTGTTGTTACTGAGGAAAACAGCGATGATTGAGTAGAGTATTAAGACGAACGATGTTAATGTTATTGCTTACGATTATAAAGATTGTATTGATGATAATGAAATGTTGACAAAATATGTTGATGCTGTTGTTTTTGATGATGATAAGGATGTATTAGAGATTCAGCACAATGGTTATTACACAGCCAAGACGGATACGGTATGGTTATATTGGGCTTCGTTTGGTGATGATGACGATGATGATGATGGCGACAATGATGATGATGATGATGATCATGAGGATGGTTTAAATGATTATCATTTTGCTCAACTACTATAATTTAAATGAGAATATTTGTGACAATATAGCACATCTCTGTATTACTAATATTTGTACTTATATATATTTTGAGCTATTAATTGGAATGCATGATTAGAAGACTAAAGCTGGTTTCATTATAGATGTTTGGAAATTCTCCTAAACGTGAACATGATGATTGGGTTAATAATTACGCTGTCATGAAATCAAAATAAATATCACTTAAGCCGCATCATGCAAAAATGAACCTTATGCCATGTGCGCTCAGCCTGCGCATCAGTGCAGTTAGCTCAAGAACTACCTTGTGCACTTGAAAGATACGGAATGTTTTGTAGTCGCATAAGTGGGCTGGTCAGCTCCTGACTAGACTGTGTGGAGGCACAGGCTGGTCAGGAGCCATGCCTGTCAAATATATGACATAAGACCCATCTTCGCCTGACACGGGTCATGTACATTTAAAATGTGCAAGTTAGCCATATTAAATTTCGCATTTACAGAATTGATAATTATGCAACTGTAATACTTAGTGTAATTCTATTGTTCGTGATTACATTACAGATTACGACAACGCTGATGAATCGTATGCATAATGAGAAATTGTATCATTGCCAAAGCCTGATGTACATGTTCTGTTTACATTGCTTAATTTTAGTGTTATTTATGCACATGTATAATAAGAGGACGATCAAAAATGCGTATTATTATTAATGCGGCTAGATATATGATCTTTTTTGTGTAATAACTAATGCTATAATGCTTAATGTTTTAATTAAACGTATGTTTGGATAGTATTTTATGCCAATCGACTGCTGTTGTTAATTTGCAAACCTGTTCAATTATGGTCCGTATGTAAACAATTTTCTCTTTACGTCATAATGTAATTGAATGTACGTTATTAATTCCATATGTCTTCATAATGATATCGACATACATCAGTTAGTTCAGTTAATAAAAATACATGTTAAACAGGGCATCGACCTAGTAAAAATTTAGATTGAAAATCTATTGACAGGAATTTACGAATTAATTTAACAAATTGAGATATTGAGATTAAGCTTTCGAATAAACCACTCCAAATGAAAAACAAGATAATTGCTTTAACAATAGCATATTATAACGAATCGTTCGTGTTTTTTAAGAGAAAACATGTAGCGGCTTAAATAAATATCCAGATGTATGCATGGTGTTTATTTGCTGAGAGCTATTTGGTTTTTACAATTTGAGAAAATTGAATAGTTTATTATGACCAAATGATCCTTAACGACAGTGCATTAAACACTTATACTTGAATTATTACGTAATTTGGTTATTAGTTATTGGTTGTTTTGAGATAGTTGTGCAATAATGAAATTGCCCTGGTCGAAATTTAGATTTTAAATCTGGCTTAACAGGTTTGTACATATTTATTAAACATGTTCATCTTTAACTTTTGAATAAACTACTTCAGGCGAAAAAAACACACGCACAAATAGCTTTATCAATAAGTTAATATTACGAATAATACATTTCTCGTGGAAAAAAAAAGAAGTGGTTTATATAAATTCGCTTATTTTTTTAATATGTTATTTGGTTTTAAAAATTTATGAAAAATACCGTATATCTAGTTGTTTATATATGTATACGTACTGAGATATGGGTACGAGGAACGATGGTTTTCTTAAAAAAATATACGGTCTATGCATAGTTGTATGTGATAATTATTGATTACCATGAAAACCAATCTTTACCAAGAGTATTTATGATCGACGTGGTCAGATGTGTCTTCAATAACAACTTAATTTGCATGTTTTTTAACAACTTTAACGCCTGTAGCAACTGAATTCATTCGGTAAGGTCATCAAAATAGACACACGATCATTACTTACGGCAAAATACCACCGTTCTCCGTTTATTTACTTTCAATGTTTATTTCACAGATTTGTATGAGAAAAATAATGTAACTGTATGTATTTTGCTATAGATTTTCATTTGTTATGTTATACGGCATGGTTTGAAAAAATGCATATGCAACGTGAAACGTTTGACAATGTTGATGTGAGATAATATGTTCTGTACACAACATGTTTTTGGTAGGCATACACCTTAATTTGTCGTTAAAGGGACATTTTCACAGATTTTGCCAGATATTAAAGCGTGTAATTGAATGCTTCATATTGATAAATGTAATCATTGCATCTAAAAAGCTACAGTAAAAACAAGAACAAAATTAAAGAAAGAAAAAAGTAACCCTCACCTGAGCTCGTACCACTGACCCGTGGAGTGAAAGTTTAACGCTTAGAACACTCGGTCATCCTTTCTCATACAATGAGAGATGCATTTTATACTTTAAATAAGCAATCCCCGTAGTGGCACAAAGTATAACGACGACAGACCTCTCCAAATTATTCAAACGTTTCGCGTTGCAACGCTTTATAATTTTCAGGTGTTTAAATCGTCAAAATATGCATACAATTAATATTTTTGAGCATGGTAAACGTAAATTATTACTGTTTCCTCACATATATCATGACTACAACGAAAATTTGCGAATCTAAAACATTTTGTTTTTAATTTACCAAAACGTGCTAATGTCCCTTTAAAGGCCTAGTAATTATTACAATTGGAATGTTATGTACCATTATTAGCACAGCAGTCAACGGTAATTTGATCCGCTGATTCTACACTCTATTGTTTATAAATACCGTATATCGTGACAAAAAGAATCCTAACGTCACTTAAATACTAATCACATTTGTAATAACGTTCTCTGTTGTTGTAACAAGACACGGTCACCGCCTTTCAGTTGCGGGAGTTGATATTTTATCTAACATGCAATTCGTGTTTAGTTGGGAGACATATACATTTTGGTTTTGTGGTTTTGTTGAAGGTGAAAAATTTACAATATGATAACGGTACATGAAATTTGATTTAAATTGTTGTATTTTGATACCTAATTTTGTGTCCATTATGAGTCACAGCATGCAACATCGTTAATAACATGTATGTACAACTATTTGTGCATAATATAAAAACTTCTAATGCAGGTTAAAATGTTCTAAAACTACGATTTTATTTGAATCAATAATGTGAAGTGTTGAATAATTTAATTTATTTGCACCTGAAAAGAGTTGACATGACATTAGACCCGAATTTCGCGGTTGACACTTAAGAAATGAGCTTTATTTTTTTCACTTTAGTCGAAACAGGAACCAAGTGTACATAACAAAAACAAGAACAGCATACAAGGTCATAGACTACATTATATACGTATTTTACAATTTGTAAGTAATGGTTAAAGATACAGGTTGGACGATAGTGTTATGAACTGGTTTTAATGGAAAGTTATGAAGGGATTAAATAATTTCGATTAATACTGCAACTGCACATGTAGTATTTACTAATTTAAATTCAAGACATACGATTAAGAGAAATGCACTAGGGAAAGGATCATATTGATACCAATGTTTGAAAAATAGATGATTTACGAGGAATATTTAAAACATATGATTGCGTTCATGTTTCAAAATTTACACTTGCCATTTTCTCCCTCGATATTATGATACCGTCCCATTCCATTTCTGTTTCAAGATTATGTGTTGATAAGCGAACCTTACTAAGTGCTTTCATTTATTTTGTTTCATTTACGAAAGGTTCGAACGTTCAGATTTTGACATGACCCCCATTTATGAAGTTCATTATAAAACATAAGTTGTTCAGCTGTGCTAGACGCCCTTTGCATAACTGATAATTTCAATAGAGATACTATAATGATAATATCTCATCTCCTAAAAAATGACATAATCCGATTGGCTTATAGCGGTCACGTGCCCGTGGAGTATTTTCTCTACACCTCGAGTAATTTCCATACCCACCGGGTATTCGAGTAGTCGGTTAAGATAAAATCGTTAGACCGTTAGTAACTGACGGTGTCCACACACCGTCAGTTACTAACGATGTAACTAATAGTACTACTAAGAACGTGAACAAACGAATCATACCATCAATCCGCAACTGAAAAATGCACTTCATTTTGTCACGCCCGACAAGCTCGTGCATGTATTAACAACATGAGTAATTACATAAGTGTCATGTCAAATTAACAAACACAAAATGCGTTCTCGTGCGAGCAGTAATTGAGACAACATGAATGACAACTTAAAATAACATTTAAAGCTACTTCCTTAATATTGTGATACATTAATTAATACAGAAATCGTTTCTAATTGACAATGTATCGGTCAACAAAAATTGCGTTGACATTAGTAAAATAATGACGATTAGGGAATTTTTATATCAAGTTAGCTTCTGTCTACGTGCTAAATATATAAATTATATAGCCAATTATATCAATTACTATTCTTTAAACGTGTTAATATATTTAATTAATTAATTTAGCTTTTGTAAACGTGTGCATGTATTAATTTATCCTCTGTACACGCGTTAATACATTTATATAGGTTCTGTACACGTGATATCTGTTGACGTCATTGGGGAATTTTCGATCTGCGTTTTCAAGCATGTATTTATTTACATTTATTAAATGCATTTCTTACTAAGCATTTTTAATGAAATGAACTCAGTTTAATTCAAGTTGAAGGATTCATTTTAAAATGCAGTATATTATTTACGGGGACATTTATTAACAAATACAGTAATGTCGTAGTACATACCCTGAATTTTGTTCCGTCGACGGTGGCTTTTAAATGCATCACACACATGTACTGTGCATGTATATCTATTTCTAACAGTAAACACGCAAAAGCAAATTGAGCGTTCACAGTGTATTATTTATGTGGACAGTCTTCATTACGCACAAATGACTCTTATCAATGTTAATTTTAAGATACAAAAAAAACAAATAACATTGTTTACGATGTGTTAATGTGCAGACAGAACATGCGCCAATAGTTTGTTTACATCGATACAGTGTGCTAAGAATAGTCCGTGTGTAATACAGTTTTGATAGGAATGGCATCTAACTTAAGTGATTCTAATGATATGTCACTTTAAATGGTTTGTATGGTACTTAAACAGAAGACCTAAGCTGTGTTGATGAACACGCTCTTCATCAAGTTTTAAACGGTGAGTTTGGTGATGTGCAGTTTTTGTCTAATATTTTCTAGATATATACATGCTGTATCTATTGATGAAAATAAACCTCAGAAGCACTGACGTTTCTTAAATAAACCAACTTCATACTGACGGCATTTCGATTAGATGTCTTGAATAGAAAATAATGATATTTTTGTTTCGAAACAAAAGAGATAATAGCTTAAGAAAAAAACATTTAAGGACATTACTAATGTATGAAATCCGTATAAGTGACCCAAAGTAAGAAACATTGACATTTCCTCGAAAGAGTAAATCCTTCCTTACAAGAAACTTCACTGTATGTGTCGATTCGTTTTAAAGCCTGCATTATATGCGTTCTAATGTATTTTAATGAATGTGATAATGTGTAACTATAAGTCGCTTTAGCCAGGACATCATACAAGATTTACATGACAGTTCATTTTATGTAAAATCTGAAATGATATGACATTATGGGTTAACGTGACAAGAAATGGCATTATACAGAAAAATGTGACATGAAATGGCTTTACATTACCAATCTGACATAAAACACCATAATATGACAGGTGAAACAAGTATGTCATCAATGAATAGTATATGACAAGTTTTACATGATATGGCAATGGAGACATGAATGGAAGCTATAGGACATTATAGCGAAAGGCGGACATGATGGAATATGACAGGACGGGCTGGAACAAATCAGGCATGATATGATATTGTACAACAGTGCATATATGATAAGATAATAAGGACATGATATGAGTCTCGTTCTGAGAAAACTGGGCATAATACTTGTGAGTAAATTGTCATCCAGATTAGCCTGTGCAGTTCGCACAGGCTAATCAGGGACGACACTTTCCGCTTTAATGGCATTTGTAGTTTTAATAAAGTCTCTTCTTAGTAAAAATCCAATTTAGGCGGAAAGTGTCGTCCCTGATTAGGGCGTGCGGACTGCACAATCTAATCTGGGACGACACTTAATGCACATGCATTATGCCCAGTTTTCTCAGAACGCCACTCATATAATAGCATACGACAAGGCATGAATGAGAGGCCATCAATTGAACATTCTCACGTGAAATGACATTATAAAAATGTTTCAAAAATAAGGCTATAGTAGTAAAAGTTTTATGTGTAGCTAACGAGATATCAATAACATCTTAGTTATTTGATATAGCCGTTGTTATTTGCACCGCATTAAACTTACTGGTGTAATAAAAACAACGGTATCAAAATGCGGTTGGAGTAAATTTATGTTTAAGTACGAAAGGTAATATAAGATATATACAAACATGCTTTTTATGACCTTTCATATTACAAAAGTTCGAATTTAACAACCCATGCGATTTACATCGACATTCTTTATATATACTAGTAGGCGTCGAATACTGTAAAATTGTCCATAAAAGATCACTTTAGCCTGTCAGGAGTTCATTTCACACAAAATATCGCAATATGCAACCATGTCAATATAACTTCTTTTTTATGCAATCATATATGCTCATCTTTTTAAAACCGTGCGGAAAAAACATAAAACATAACGACAAGTAGTGTTGTCAATACGTAGTAGTCGACATAAAAGCAAGACTAAAATATTATAAAAGGATGTTAATTAAGCGTGAACTTCTATCTGATACTAGTTAGAAAATTTGTGTCATTACTTCCCAAAAGACTTGTTTGCACCAAAGACATGTTTTAACCTTTTCACAATCAGTACTTTGATGAACATATAAAGTAATCGTATGCTTTTAACTTATAGAACGAATTTATTTTGACGAATCGAATCATGATTAAGTGATTTTTTTCCAATACGGCCTATATAGTATCGAAATTCCTACTCAAAACGCATTTTGATGCAGGTTTTGTTCAAATGGAATTTTGTTTCGTACTCCATAGCGCGTTTTGCGGAATCGGATTTAGGGCGAGAATACAACTAGGACTAGTACCCGAGTCGACCACGACAAATCCAGCGTTATCTATTGATATGCTTAATACTTTATTGTAGCGGCTTAATTTAAGCAATTGTGTAAGGCATAACCTTGAAATGTTTGCAGCCGTTATTGGTATTCGTGAAATTAATAAATTGATGCAACTGATAACCCATATCATATCTTATGCAGAAAGTATATTTTAAATAAATGAAATCAGGTTAACTTGTGTTTAAGATAAAAGTCATCTTTGTGTAACTGCATTCAAATACTGTATGGATAACAGTTATAACAACAGAAATTCCAATCCTTTTCACCCATTTATAAGTATGCTAAGCGCATCGTAACTGAACACCGAGCGGCTTATGCTTTTAGAAGATTTATTGCTTATTCATTCATGTACATCTTCTTATTTATAAAGAGGCAATCTGCGACGATGTATTTAGAATGGTCTTTGACCGAGAGTTAGCTATTAGATGCCATAAGTTACGTCTGAAAATGGTGAACGACTTTCTCTCGACTTTTGTGACAAGCTGTCCCCCTCCTTTGCAATAATAGTATCCTTAATGAAACTCTTTATTAAAAATGTCTTTAAAAAAAACACTTAAGGGGCCTTTTCACGTCTCGGCAAATTGACAAATTAAAAAAAGTTGTTTCAGATTCGCAAATGTTCGTTTAAGTTATGATATTTGTGAGGAAATAGTAATACTGAACATTAACCATACTCTAAAATATCCGTTATAATGCATCTTTAGAAGATTTGACAACCTGAAAATTATAAAGCGTTTTGCAACGCGAAATGATTGAATAATTTAGAAAGTTCTGTTGTTGTTGTTATATTTTGTGAAACTACGAGGATTGCTTATATAAAGTAAAAATTAGTATGAGTACGGATGGCCGAGTGGTCTAAGTGGAAGACTTTTACTCCAGGAATACAAGGGTCAGTGGTTCGAGCCCAGTTGAGGGTTACTTTTTTTCCTTGTATTATTGTATATAAACTGGAGATTTTTAGGTCCAATGTTTATATTTAAAATATAAAGCATTTAATTACAAACTTCAATAAATGCCGAAATCTCTGAAAAGGCCCCTTTTAACTTATCGTATTTCTACTTATTTTGTTGCTGTTGTTTATTCTTTTTTTAACATCTTCAATTATTAACATATTACAACCATGCTATGTAATTGATATGAAAGGGACACAAAATCCTTTTAGCAAACTTTCATATAATGTTATGTACCCAATCATTACATAGGCGACACTACTTTTTTAAAATGATAATGAACTAGGGTTTTTTTATATTAAAAAGTTGTAAAAAAAATGTATGTAATCAGTATAAATGCAACACCACGAGCATTTCTTGTTTTGTTTTTAAATATTTTAATTTCAGATTCAACCTAAGACTTTCCTGAGAATTGAGCCGTGCTCTGCGAAAAGTGAGTTTAATGCATGTGCGTAAAGTGTCGCCCTAGATTAACCTGTGCAGGCCGCACAGGCTTATCAGGGACTACACTCTCCACCTAAATTCCGGATTTTTGCTTTAAACATAAAATATCATAAGCAAAAAGTGTCGTCCCTGATTAGCCACTGCGGACTACACAGGCTAATCTGGGAAGACACTTTACGCAGATGCATTAAACCCCTTTTCACAGAGCACGGCTTAAATATATATGCATGGCTGCTAGCCTTGACAACGTTAAATTGGTGCAATCGACGTGTAACTAGTTTTTTACTTACCAAATCATTACCATTTACATAATATGCTTCTGTGAACCATTACAACCATACAGCATGTCATGATTATCAGATATGATAATCTGAGGCCATAACGAGGTTAGTTTAAGATACATCAAACCCCGTGAGCCTTTTTAAGTAAAACACTGATTAAGAACGAACAACAATATTGACATAAACGCTTACTAAACATGTCATCGCTATTGTAGTATTCGTGTGAATAAAATTGTAAAATGTCATTATCTCCCACTTAATTTTAACAAAGACATTTTCGTTGGTAAATAAATGAACAAAACGGCGTTCTGGTTTTTGTAAATGACAAAACAAAAACGAGATTATTTTAAGACTCCCCACCCCGAGGGTTTTTATTGATAAATCTTGTGTGTGACCGCTCACAAATTGACGCCAGACATATGTACGCTTGTACAGCTTGTCAGTATTGACAAGTGTTTATGGTTATAATAAATATCGCGAAACTATCACCTGCTTAGCGAAATTAATTTACCTCGGAGTTAATTATAGAAACTTTACTCCAATAACACTATCTGAAATTTAATAAACGTGTGCAATTGAACTTAAGACGAGAAAGTAATTTTTGCAAAGTATTTTCTTGTGAAGTATGAATCGGTTTTGAAGCACAATCATAAAACGGGGAACGTTCAATGTTCAGTTGTGCGGCGAAATGTAATTACTTTGCAATAACAGCCTAAAACTGGTTATATTATTTATAAAAATCTTAACACGATGGACGTCTAGAAAGGTGCAGTTTTTCGTTATATTGATAAAAAGTGCAAACATAAAAAACAAAAGGAAGCACACTCTCTTGTTATCGTTTCAATACAGTTAATTATTAACTTTTTTTAATTTGTTAATCTTATTGTAGCGTGCGTCTAAAAGGCAATCGAGTATGGTAATTGCGATGCACACTGATGACGCGGTGTTACATGAATTAAAACAGAACAATTGTGGTTTGAGTCTGAATATTTATAAACTGCTTGTTCATGACAAGTTCAAATGGCGTTTCAAAACGTGATGGATTCTATGGAGTTTGTACAACTACTTACATCATCTGGTTGACACAAACATTATCCGAAGGATTATATAATGAAAAATTAATTGTCGTATAAACATGGACAAAAGATACGACACGATGTGTTATAAAATGACAACGAATCAAAGATTTTAAACAAAACAAAAAGGATAAAAAACAGAACGTACAAGAGCGACCAAATAGCGTATATGTGCCAAACAGTGTGAGGAAAGGATATGTGAAAAGTATATTAGCATTAAATTAAAAAAAGATAAGCAATATAATATTTTAAAGTGGTTTGACACTAAACAAAAAAATGTTTTCACTTTGTTAAAATCCGCTGAAAAGTTGATGTCAAATACAGTTGTATTACTGCATAATAGTGTTAAAAATATGCCAAAGTGCACGCCAAATCGGAATCATCTTTGTGGCAGTCAACCAATAGCAGCCAGTGGGAAAATCATATCAAGTCACTATTATGGATAACAAATAATACAGACGGAAGGATGTTAGATTATTGTCATAAATATACATTTGCACGATATGCTATCGATCATTGTAGCGTTTAGAGAAGATACAGCATTAATGGATTTTTTGTGTAAATAGGCGTGCACAAGGCACAATAAATACCAACAAATCGGGAAAATACGGATTTTAAGTTTATATGATGAGTTTACTTAAGGCGCGCAATATATAATTATATTGAAAACTGCGTGAAAAAACATCCCACTTATTCCTACATAATGATTGGAGACAATCGTTTACATGAGAAACATTGAGCATTATCGGAACATATTAATTAACCAGTATCGTATCGGAGATGGCGGAGTTATGAATATAGTGCTCTCAATATGACTCATTATTACAAATGTCACGAAACTGGATATTGAAATAGAAGCTTAATTACAGTAAAGAATTGCCATAGCAACACTGATTTGTGTACGTATTTAACACAGACAGAATGGCTAGTTATTTGTGCTGATGCGTTAAAAACCAATAACAATCAATAACTGTTTCATTGTTATTTTTTAAAACGACATCTAATGCATAATAAAGAAATTTAGAAAACAAAGCTTTAAAGTTGAAGACAAGCAAGTGTTTTTTTTCTGAAACAAAGAAAAAGAGAAACATGTGTATACAGTACATTAAGTTTATGACTCGTCTCATCAATAAGTGTTTCATAGAATGAGATAAACGACGGAAAAAACGCTCATATGCTGTCTGAGCACATCGTGGTGTACTTAAAGTTTTATCGTTTTCCATAATATTTTACCAGAGCAAGACGAAGAAAACTCTCTGCTCTTACTATTATTATTGTTATATGCAGCGTTCGATAAATGTCACGTATCCCTACATTATATGTCGTGTTTAAGCATATCGCGAACTGTCACATGTTTTAATGAGTGTAGGGTCTAGGATATCGCGGTGAACAGATATTGAGATGGGTGGCACATATACTAAAAGCAATAAACCGGCGGTTAACGCAAAACACCTGATGCCGTTTTTAGACGTCGACGTTCACCGACTTGACGATGACAGATGCAGCTTTAGTGGCGTCACGTGCTTAAAGGGCGGGAAAATCGTCGTTGCTGACTATCTAAGCCACTATGTAAAATACTACGACTGGAAGATGTTAAAACTCTTGGACGCGATAGAATTGCTTACACCGCCTTACGAAGTCTGCTCTTCCGGTGTATGTGATTCGGAAGTGTTCGTTACTGTGCCTTTTCAATATAAATGTATGCAATATAAGGTCAACGAGAACGACCTTAAACTTGTGCGCGAGTTTCCAACGGAAGGTCGTTGCTATGGAGTCAGTTGCTTCCGCGATGGAATAGCGCTTGGTATGAAGCTCGAGAAGAACACGTGGCAGATTGAAATCATGGACTACTCGGGGAACAGCCTAAAAGTGTTCCACGAGGACCTCAACGGCAAACCGTTCGTCCGTTACGCGGACTACATAGCAACAGACCGGGAGGGGTCACTGTTATACGTTTCGGACGGTGTCCAAAATGCCGTTTTGTGTTTCAATCTGAAGGACTCCAGTATGACGATGATCAAAGAGATTTTCAGGTACAAAGACCACAATCTCAGCATTCCGAAAGGCCTGACGCTCGATACTTCCGGAAACCTGCTGGTCGTCGGCTGTGAATCGAGTAACGTTCACAAAATCTCGAGCACGGGCGAAAAACTAGGCGTGATCCTGACCCGACGTGAGCAGCTAGACGAACCGATGGGGATCTCGTACGATCCGGATGAGCGGAAGGTGTTCGTAACGGAAGGTTCTCGAAAAGTCATGGTGTTCAAGGACAGCTGACGCCGGCATCGTCGGTGATGATGATGCTGAGAACGACGGCGATTGTGATGGTGTTTTGTGACTGAACAAGACGACGATGGTTCTGTTGATAAGGCTGGCGATGTTATCTATTTGTGCGATTGTAATAATGACAAGGATGTCGACAATGATGACAATGTTCATCTGTTGTTACTGAGGAAGACAGCGATGATTAAATAGAGTATTAAGACGAACGATGTAAACGTTAATGCTTACGATTATGAAGATTGTATTGAAGATGGTATTGATGATAATGAAATGTTGACAAAATATGTTGATGCTGTTGTTTTTGATGATGATAAGTATGTATTAGGGATTCAGCACAATGGTCATTACACAACCAAGACGGATACGGTATGGCTATATTGGGCTTCGTATGACGATGATGACGATGATGATGATGGCGACAGTGATGATGATGATGATCATGAGGATGGTTTAAATGATTATCGTTCTGCTCAACTACTATAATTTATATTAGAATATTTGTGATCATAGCACATCTCTGTATTACTAATATTTGTACTTATATTTATATTGAGCTATTAATTGGAATGCATGATTAGAAGACTAAAGCTGGTTTCATTATAGATGTTTGGTAATTCTCCTTAACGTGAACATGATGATTTGGTTAATAATTATGCTGTCATGAAATCATAATGAAGATCACTTAAGCCGCATCATGAGAAAATGGACCTTATGCCATGTGCGCTCAGCATAGCCCCAGACCAGCCTGTGCATCAGTGCAGTTAACTGAAGAACTACCTTGTGCGCTAAAGATACGGAATGTTTTTTAGTCGCATAAGTGGGCTGGTCAGCTCCTGACTAGACTGCGTGGAGGCACAGGCTGGTCTGGAGCCATGCCTGTCGAATATATGACATAAGACCCATCTTCGCATGAAACGGGCCATATACATTTAAAACTTGCAAGTTAGCCATATTAAATTTCGCATTTACAGAATTGATAATTATGCAACGGTAATATTTATTGTAATAAGACTGTTCGTGATTACATTACAGATTACGACAACGCTGATGACTCGTATTCATAATGAGACATTGTATCATTACCAAAGACTGATGTACATGTTCTGTTTACATTGCTTAGTGTTATTTATGCACATGTATAACAAGAGGACGATCAAACATGCGTATTATTATTAAAGCGGCTATATTTATGATATTTTTTGTGTAATTATTAATGCTATAATGCTTTATGTTTTAATTGAACGTATGTTTTGTTAGTATTTTATGCCAATCGACTGCTGTTGTTAATTTGCAAACCTGCTCAATTATGGTCCGTATGTAAACAATTTTCTCTTTACGTCATAATGTTATTGAATGTACGTTATTAATTCCATTTGTCTTCGTAATGACATCGACATACATCAGTTAGTTCAGTTAATAAAAATACGTGGTAAACAGGGCATCGACCTAGTAAAAAGTTAGATTTAAAATCTCTTGACAGGAATGTACATATTAATTTAACAAATTGAGATATTGAGATTAAGCTTTCGAATAAACTACTCCAAATGAAAAACAAGATAATTGCTTTACCAATAGCTTATTATAACGAATCGTTCGTGTTTTTTTAGAGAAAACATGTAGCGGCTTAAATAAACATCCAGATGTCTGCATGATGTTTATTTGCTGAGAGCTATTTGGTTTTGACAAGTTGAGAAAATTGAATAATTTATTATGACCAAATGATCATTTACGACTGTGAATTGAACACTAATACTTGAATAATTACGTATTTTGGTTATAAGTTATTGGTCGTTTTGAGATAGTTGTGCAATAATGAAATTGCCCTGGGCGAAATTTAGATTTTAAATCAGGCTTAACAGGTTTGTACATATTTATTAAACATGTTCATCTTTAACTTTTGAATAAACTACTTCAGGCGAAAAAAAAAACACGCACAAATAGCTTTATCAATAAGTTAATATTACGAATAATACATTTCTCGTGAAAAAAAAAATGAAGTGGTTTAAATAAATTCGCTCATTTTTTTTAAATTTGTTATTTGGTTTTAAAATTTTATGAAAAATACCGTTTATCTAGTTGTTTATATATGTATACGTACTTAGATATGGGTACGAGGGACGATGGTCTTCCTAAAAAAAAGATACTGTCTATGCATAGTTGTATGTGATAATTATTGATTACCATGAAAACCAATCTTTACCAAGAGTATTTATGATCGACGTGGTCAGATGTGTCTTCAATAACAACTTAATTTGCATGCTTTCTAACAACTTTAACGCCTTTAGCAACTGAATTGATTCGGTAAGGTCATCAAAATAGACACACGATCATTACTTACGGCAAAATACCACCGTTCTCCGTTTATTTACTTTCAATGTTTATTACACAGTTTGTATGAGAAAAATAATGTAACTATATGTATTTTGCTATAGATTTTCATTTGTTATGTTATACGGCAAGGTTTGAAAAAATGCATATGCAACGTGAAACGTTTGACAATGTTGATGTGAGATAATATGTTCTGTACACAACATGTTTTTGGTAGGCATACACCTTAATTTGTCGTTAAAGGGACATTTTCACAGATTTTGGCAGATATTAAAGCGTGTAATTAAATGCTTTATATTGATAAATGTAATCATTGCATCTAAAAAGCTACAGTAAAAACAAGAACAAAATTAAAGAAAGAAAAAAGTAACCCTCACCTGAGCTCGTACCACTGACCCGTGGAGTGAAAGTTTAACGCTTAGAACACTCGGTCATCCGTGCTCATACAATGAGAGATGTATTTTATACTTTAAATAAGCAATCCCCGTAGTGGCACAAAGTATAACGACGACAGACCTCTCCAAATTATTAAAACGTTTCGCGTTGCAACGCTTTATAATTTTCAGGTGTTTAAATCGTCAAAATATGCATATAATTAATATTTTAGAGCATGGTAAACGTAAATTATTACTGTTTCCTCACATATATCATGACTACAACGAAAATTTGCGAATCTAAAACATTTTGTTTTTAATTTACCAAAACGTGCAAATGTCCCTTTAAAGGCCTAGTACTTATTACAATTGGAATGTTATGTACCATTATTAGCACAGCAGTCAACGGTAATTTGATCCGCTGATTCTACACTCTATTGTTTATAAATACCGTATATCGTGGCAAAAAGAATCCTAACGTCACTTAAATACTAATCACATTTGTAATAACGTTCTCTGTTGTTGTAACAAGACACGGTCACCGCGTTTCAGTTGCGGGAGTTGATATTTTATCTAACATGCAATTCGTGTTTAGTTGGGAGACATATACATTTTGGTTTTGTGGTTTTGTTGAAGGTGAAAAATTTACAATATGATAACGGTACATGCAATTTGATTTAAAATGTTGTATTTTGATACCTAATTTTGTGTCCATTATGAGTCACAGCATGCAACATCGTTAATAACATGTATGCACAAGTATTTGTGCATAATATAAAAACTTCTTATGCAGGTTAAAATGTTCTAAAACTACGATTTTATTTGAATCAATAATGTGATGTGTTGCATAATTTAATTTATTTGCACCTGAAAAGAGTTGACATGACATTAGACCCGAATTTCGCGGTTGACACTTAAGCAATTCGCTTTATTTTTTTTCGCTTTAGTCGAAACTGGAACCAAGTGTACATAACAAAAACAAGAACAGCATACAAGGTCATAGACTACATTATATACGCATTTTACAATTTGTAAGTAATGGTTAAAGATACAGGTTGGACGATAGTGTTATGAACTGGTTTTAATGGAAAGTTATGAAGGGATTAAATAATTTCGATTAATACTGCAACTGCACATGTAGTATTTACTAATTTAAATTCAAGACATACGATTAAGAGAAATGCACTAGGGAAAGGATCGTATTGATACCAATAGATGATTTACGAGGAATATTTAAAACATATGATTGCGTTCATGTTTCAAAATTTACACTTGCCATTTTCTCCCTCGATATTATGATACCGTCCCATTCCATTTCTGTTTCAAGATAATGTGTTGATAAGCGGACCTTACTAAGTGCTTTCATATATTTTGTTTCATTTACGAAAGGTTCGAAAGTTCAGATTTTGACATGACCCCCATTTACGAAGTTCATTATAAAACATAAGTTGTTCAGCTGTGCTAGACGCCCTTTGCATAACTGATAATTTCAATAGAGATACTATAATGATAATATCTCATCTCCTAAAAAATGACATAATCCGATTGGCTTATAGCGGTCACGTGCCCATGGAGTATTTTCCCTACACCCCGAGTAATCTCCATACCCACCGGGTATTCGAGTAGTCGGTTAAGATAAAATCGTTAGACCGTTAGTAACTGACGGTGTCCACACACCGTCAGTTACTAACGATGTAACTAATAGCACTTCTAAGAACGTGAACAAACGAATCATACCACCAATCCGCAACTGAAAAATGCACGTCATTTTGTCACGCCCGACAAGCTCGTGCATGTACTAACAACATGAGTAATTACATTAGTGTCATGTCAAATTAACAAACAAAAAATGCGTTCTCGTGCGAGCATTAATTGAGACAACATGAATGACAACTTAAAATAACATTTAAAGCTACTTCCTTAATATTGTGATACATTAATTAATACAGAAATCGTTTCTAATTGACAATGTATCGGTCAACAAAAATTGCGTTGACATTAGTAAAATAATGACGATTAGGGAATTTTATCAAGTTAGCTGCTGTTGACGTGCTAAATATATAAATTTATATTTATATACGAGCCAATTATATCAATTAAGATTCTGTAAACTTGTTAATATATTTAATAAATTAATTTTGCTTTTGTAAAAGTGTGCATGTATTCATTTATCCTCTGTACACGCGTTAATACATTTATATAGGTTCTGTACACGTGATATCTGGTGGCGTCTTTGGAGTATTTTCGATCTGCGTTTTCAAGCATGTATTTATTTACATTTATTAAATGCATTTCTTACTAAGCATTTTTAATGAAATGAACGCAGTTTAATTCAAGTTGAAGGATTCATTTTAAAATGCAGTATATTATTTACGGGGACATTTATTAACAAATACAGTAATGTCGTAGTACATGCCTTGAATTTTGTTCCGTCGACGGTGGCTTTTAAATGCATCACACACATGTACTGTGCATGTATATCTATTTCTAACAGCATACACGCAAAAGCAAATTGAGCGTTTACAGTGTATTATTTATGTGGACAGTCTTCATTACGCAAACATGACTCTTATCAATGTTAATTTTAATATACAAAACAAATAACAAATTACATTGTTTACGATGTGTTCATGTGCAGACAGAACATGCGCGAATAGTGTGTATACATCGATACAGTGTGCTAAGAATAGTCAGTGTGTAATACAGTTTTGATAGTAATGGCATCTAACTTAAGTGATTCTTATGATATGCCACTTTGAATGGTTTGTATGGTACTAAAACAGAAGACCTAAGCTGTGTTGATGAACACGCTCTTTATCACGTTTTAAACGATGTGTTTGGTGATGTGCAGTTTTTGTCTAATATTTTCTAGATATATACATGCTGTATCTATTGATGAAAATAAACTTCAGAAACACTGACGTTTCTTAAATAAACCAACTTCATACTGACGGCATTTCGATTAGATGTCTTGAATAGAAAATTATGACATTTTTGTTTCGAAACAAAAGAGATAATAGCTTTAGAAAAAACATTTAAGGACATTATTAATGTATAAAATCCGTATAAGTGACCAAAAGCAAGAAACATTGACATTTCCTCGAAAGAGTAAATCCTTCCCTACAAGAAACTTCACTGTATGTGTCGATTCGTTGTAAAGCCTGCATTATATGAGTTCTAATGTATATTAATGAATGTGATAATGTGTAACTATAAGTCGCTTTAGCCAGGACATCATACAAGTTTTACATGACAGATCATTTTATGAAAAATCTGAAATGATATGAAATTATGGGTTAAAGTGACATGAAATGACATTATACGGAAAAATATGACATGAAATGGCTTTACATTACCAATCTGACATAACACACCATAATATGACAGGTTAGACAAGTATGTCATCAATGGATATTATATGACAAGTTTTACATTATATGGCAAGGGGGACATGAAAGGTAGCTATAGGACATTATAGCGAAAGGCGGACATGATGGAATATGACAGGACGGGCTGGAACAAATCAGGCATGATATGATATTGTACAACAGTGCATATATGATAAGATAATAAGGACACGATATGAGTCGCGTTCTGAGAAAACTGGGCATAATACTTGTGAGTAAATTGTCATCCCAGATTAGCCTGTGCAGTTCGCACAGGCTAATCAGGGACGACACTTTCCGCTTTAATTGCATTTTTAGTTTTATTAAAGTCTTTTCTTAGTAAAAATCCAATTAAGGCGGAAAGTGTCTTCCCTGATTAGGGCGTGCGGACTGCACATGCTAATATGGGACGACACTTAACGCACATGCATTATGCCCAGTTTTCTCAGAACGCGACTCATATAATATCATACGACAAGGCATGAATAAGAGGCCATCGATTGAACATTCTCACGTGAAATGACATTATAAAAAGTAAAAGTTTCAAAAGTAAGGCTATAGTAGTAAAAGTTTTATGTGTAGCTAACGAGATATCAATAACATCTTAGTTATTTGATATAGCCGTTGTTATTTGCACCGTATTAAACTTACTGGTGTAATAAAAACAACGGTATCAAAATGCGGTTGGAGTAAATTTATGTTTAAGTACGAAAGGTAATATAAGACATATACAAACATGCTTTTTATGACCTTTCATATTACAAAAGTTCGAATTTAACAACCCATGCGATTTACATCGACATTCTTTATATATACTAATAGGCGTCGAATACTGTAAAAATGTCCATAAAAGATCACTTAAGCCTGTCATGAGTTTATTTCACACAAAAAATCGCAATATGCAACCTTGTCAATATGACTTCTTTTATGCAATCATATATGTTCATCTTTTTTAAACCGTGCGGAAAAACATTAAACATAACGACAAGTAGTGTTGTCAATACGTAGTAGTCGACATAAAAGCAAGACTAAAATATTATAAAAGGATGTTAATTAAGCGTGAACTTCTATCTGATACTAGTTAGAAAATTTGTGTCATTAATTCCCGAAAGACTTGTTTGCAGCAAAGACATGTTTTAACCTTTTCACAATCAGTAATTTGATGAACATATAAAGTAATCTTATGCGTTTAACTTATAGAACGAATTTATTTTGACGAATCATGATTAAGTGATTTTTTTTTCCAATACATCTTATTTCAAGATTAAAAACACGTACACATACAATATGAATTGTATCAATAATGTTTTGCAATCAGACACGAACAAAAAGTGATTACGTGATTTATAAGCCTCATATAAATAAGTTCGGCATTACCTGCAACATACCTTTACCAACATAGCTAATACGTGTATCTATGATTTCGCATAATGAGGTTTCATTTAAATTATTTACTTAACAAATAATCGAATAAAAATATATAATGTTGTTGCGGTGTTTATACATTTAACATTATAAACATATATTTATTTTTATGTAATATAGTAAATTGTAACAAAATCAGGTTTATATAATTGTATCACATATTGTGAAATGGTTGTTCTGTTGTTGTTTTTTTATTTCAAAATAAAAGTCTCAAAGAAAGGGAAAGCATTACTTCATAAGGTATGCCGTAAATACAATACAAAATAATTTAAGTCGTGCTCTGTGAAAAATGGGTTTAATGCATGAGCGTCAAGACTCGTCCCAGATTAGCCTGTACAATCCGCACGGGCTAATCAGGGACGACACTTTCCGCGTTTATTCTATTTTTTGTTTAAACAAAGTCTCTTCGTATCAAAAATCCAGTTTAGGCGGAAAGTGTCGTCCTTTATTAGCCTGTGCAAACTGTACGGGCTAATATGGGACGACACTTTACGCACATGCATTAGATCCCTTTTCACAGAGCACGGCTCATATAATAAAATAATATGATAAAGCTCTATTTGCAGCGTTGTGTGTGGTATTAAATAGTATGAACATTCCCATCTCTTGCTGAATATGTAATGATTGCAAACCTACTGGTATACACTAACAATAGTGATTATAAGCAACCGATAAATGTAGCGCAGTTTTACGGATATACAAATACGTTTCTAATACCAATATACCATGAACTGAGCCTAGAATTGCACAATCGGGGTTATTATTCCAACTTAACAGCGCATTGTGCGCATAGGTTGTGAAAATGCATGTAAAGAATGGCATATGACAATGTAATTCCTAAAAACTGCTTTTTGATTTGTTCTTAATCCCTTCTTGTTTTGGACCATTACTTCAAAAATGAGAGGATAATCAATGATTCAACCGTTGCCTGTGTAATTGTTGCATTCAATGTTTACAAGAAATAGTGTTTGAACCATGCACGCAAACTTGCCCTCCTTCAGTTAGTTATCTGCGATTAAATAATAACGATTAAACACTAGTGTATAAAATATTTATAAATCTGTTTGTGTTCGATGCCCTCAAATATTTATTTCGACTTCATTTAACCCATTTATGCCTAGTTAACACTCCCATCCTTCTAAATTGGATCAATTTATTTCCAAAATTATAAATGTCTAGTATATTTATTTCTATATTTAGAAAATTTCTTTCAGATATTCCGTTAAGCAAACAGCGCAGACCGTGATGAGACGCCGCATCGTGCGGCGTCTCATCAGGGTCAAGGCCTTTTTTTCTAGACGCTAGGCATAAATTGGTTAAGATTATAACAACCAAACGTGCACAAATCCGCTTGTTTAAACCGTCCGTAATGTGATAAACTATAATTATTAATTCTTCAAAAACAGCGAGTTTTGCTCGACCGAACACTTGCATGCTCTAATGGGTTTGTTATATTTATTTAATTTAAGCAATTAACGGCGAAATAATTATTTCGCATAGGCTGAGTCCGAAATGTGTTATGAGTCACTGGAACGTCATAGTCGATTAATAAAAGAACACACAGTCACACACACACACACACACGAAAAACCCATCACTCATCCACTTTTTAATTGAATATGAAACCTGCTAAGGATTCGATGGAAGACAACTATGTAATCGACATCTATAGATATCATCTTAAAGTTACCTCCCTTACAATGTTTCATTGAACGAATGATGTAAACCTGCACAAGAACTTCAAAAGTTCCAATGTCATTTGCTCTCCTCTCGGTTGCTTTTTGGAAAACAATTTTAACGTATTTTTTTTTTAAATATTAAAGAAGCGTTTTGTTTCTCACACATGCTATGACTTTTTAAAACGATTACCGATGCACAACCTATGTGCAAAATATCCGTTTCGTTAGATTGCTTTAATGCGCCAAATCGTGCATTGTCCATGTTTCCAAAACAGTTTTTTTCTCACCGTCCAAATACTCGAACGTTCTCATCATCATCATCATCATCATCATCATCATCATCATCATCAGCATCATCATATTATTATTATTATTATTATTATTATTACGGACAAAAGCCCGCGAAGCGGGCGTTGACCGTTCATACATATGGGAATTTAGAAATAAAATTACATAAGAAAACCACATATGGATACGTCTCAAAAAAATTGCCACGCGACATATATTTTCGCGATGCTATTTATGACCTTGAACAAATCAAAAACAATTTGACATATGCTAAATCACATGTAAATACATACCCCAGGAAAAGTTATATGAATGACATCATAATTGTGTAGCGAATCGCACTAAATATTCTCGCATTATTTGTTTTTCTTCGCAACCGTTCCAGAATTAAGTCATTACTCAATTATCTCCCCTGAATGCTCTTCTTCAGTGGGTATAAGCCGAAGACTGGTTCACTACATACAGTGACAGTCTTTACCAAACACAATTTAGGTGAACATAACCCGTCTTTAATATATTGCCGAATCTCAGATTTCTGTCGAATTTATTTGCTTTGATCTTTTCGATATCTTATTGTTATTATTATCCTGACAAATCACAAACGCTTGTTAAAAAATTATTTGTTTTAAACATTATAGTTGGCATCTCTATTCTTCCAGTATTCTCGCGGTATTTCAATAACGACACCCTACTGTTTATTTGTCAGAATATGTGACGCATTTTCCATTCGCTCTCAGAAAGCATTCTATACATAGATGGTGACGTCACTTCGTTATTGTCAGTAAGACCGGTGTGTACACAATGTCTCAGAAAGAAGTTGTACGTGTGATCATGAGCAATATTCTGGTAAGTTGTCGTTGTTATCCACCAGAAACACATTTATTCACAAAATTTAAGATATTCCGATCTAACTTTTTAGTCTTTTAGCTTTAACTTTTAACGTATTTACACCTCGTCTGCTCGCACTTTACCGATATCCCGAAGGGTTACATATCACTATAATTAGTTTAGTCCTAAAACCACAAAATCCGATACCGTTGGATTTTCGTACCACAATCTTACGTAAAAAATCTTCCAAATTCGAAATCAACAAAAAAACAAGACATTTATAAATTGTCTGCCTTATTGATCAAATTTTAAGATATTTGTTGGTTTTCCGTTTTTAGAAGCTGTTCTGCGAAGGCAAGAGCTGGGCATCATACAAGCCATTATATTCAGCAAAACTGACAGTTTTGGTTTACAGAAATCAACAAAGGAGGGATTCCTGAACTATCAAATTTCCAAGCTATACACACAGTTATCTGTGGTGATCTTTATTGGTTCTGTTTGTTTACTTGGATGGAACATGTGTGAACTTTTATAGAACTTTGAAAAGTCTATATATGTCTATCTATAAACAAAAATCAGCTATTGTATAATTAGATCAGATGTGTAAACAATGTCAAAGGGTTGTTAAATTAACAATTTGAAGGCAATTATGCTGAAAAATATGAAAGTTTCCATGCAAGTTTTGTCTGTATATCGACAAGTGTCTCCCGATAATTGTCAAACTAGTAGTAATGTGAAATTGTTTGGGCAAAGCTAATTAACTACTGCAAAAAATTGGTGATAAAAAAAAACGGCCACAATCGTTTCATAGTTCGCATGTTCCCCTATTACTACACGCACGGACAGTGACAGGGAACCAAAATATAAAAAATCGGATTCTTTTTTTTTGTGTTTGTCCATGCGTTCAATCAGAATGATTTGTGGCACATTTTTCGGATCCACAAAAGTTCGGACATTCTGATCTTGCGAAACAAAAAAGGAAATCAACTGATTTTTTTAAAAATCAAAGTTGATTTTAAAGGAGTCCAACGGACTCCCCTGACGCAAAAACAAGGAGTCCTAGTCTCATTTTAAGGAGTCTCGGACTCTTGTTAGTGTCGAACGCTGCCCACCCCCCCCCCCCCCCAACAAAAAAAATCCAAAATAGATGTAGGGTAGAATATGACATTCAGTATTTAAGAATAAATGATAGAGATGATGGCTCTTTTTCTCTTTATGATCCCACTTAAATTATCTAAACATACAGTTGTCTGACACAATTAACTTCTCTTTCACACTTGTAGACGGTGTATTTCACAGGTAACATGATGAAGTGTGTAAAAGGTGTTATATACAACTGTTTAACGTACTTTAATTAATTTCCTAACATTACACATTGTACAATTAAAAGTAATTGGTATGTTAATTAATCAGTTTTACTTAAATGTTTGTCCCATGTGAAATATAATACGGGCAAAAGCCCGCAAAGCGGGCGTTGACCGTTCATACATATGGGAATTTAGACATAAAATTACATAAGAATACCACATATGGATACGTCTCAAAAAATTTTGCCACGCGACATATATTTTCGCGATGCTATTTATGAACTTGAACAAATCAAAAACACTTTGACATATGCTAAATCACATGTAAATACATACCTCAGAAAAAGTTATATCAATGTCATCATAATTGTGTAGCGAATCGTACTAAATATTCTCGCATTATTTGTTTTTCTTCGCAACCATTCCAGAATTAGGTCATTACTCAATTATCTCCCCTGAATGCTCTTCTTCAGTGGGTATAAGCCGAAGACTGGTTCACTACATATAGTAACAGTCTTCACCGAACACAATTTAGGGGAACATAACCCGTCTTTAATATATTGCCGAATCTCCGATTTCTGTCGAATTTATTTGCTTTGATCTTTTCGATATCTTATTGTTATTATTATCCTGACAAATCACAAACGCTTGTTAAACAATTATTTGTTTTAAACACTATCGTTGGCATCTCTATTCTTCAAGTATTCTTGCGGTATTTCAATAACGACACCCTACTGTTTATGTATCAGAATTTGTGACGCATTGTCCATTCGCTCTCAGAAAGAAGTTTTACGTTTGATCATGAGCAATATTCTGGTAAGTTGTCGTTGTTACCCACCAGAAACACATTTATTCACAAATTTTTCAGATATTCAGATCTAACTTTTTAGTATTTTAGCTTTAATTTTTAAAGTATTTTCACCTCGTCTGCTCGCACTTTACCGATATCCCAAAAGGTTACATATCACTATAAATAGTTTAGGCCTAAAACCACAAAATCCGATACCGTTGGAATTTTCGTACCACAAACTTACGTAAAAAATCTTCCAGATTCGAAATCAACAAAAAACAAGACATTTATAAATTGTCTGCATTATTTATCAAATTTTAAGATATTTGTTGGTTTTCCGTTTTTAGAAGCTGTTCTGCCAAGACAAGAGCTGGGCATTATACAAGCCATTATATCCAGCAAAACTGACAGTTTTGGTTTACAGAAATCAATAAAGGAGGGATTCCCGAACTATCAAAATTTCCAAGCTATACACACAGTTATTATCTGTGGTGATCTTTATTGGTTCTGTTTGTTTACTTGGATGGAACATGTGTGAACTTTTATAGAACTTTGAAAAGTCTATATATGTCTATCTATAAACAAAAATCAGCTATGGTATAATAAGATCAGATGTGCAAACAATGTCAAAGGGTTGTTATATTAACAATTTGAAGGCAGTTATGCTGAAAAAATATGAAAAGTTTCCATGCAAATTTTGTCTGTATATCGACAAGTGTCTGCCGATTATTGTCAAACTAATAATACAAAACTTACCACAAGTATGTAAAAGCACTAAGTACCAGTGATCATTTTTAGTAAGATAGTGTAATTCTAAACAGTAGCAAATAGCTTGTTTAGTAAATGCATAATGCAATTAATATGATTTCCGTTCTATTGTGTAATTAATAAATTGGTTGTTACTTGCTAATCCATGATAAATGTTTTATGGCTAGTGCAAAACCAGCAATGTTAATTTTGTAAAAGGTAATACAATAACACCACTTTGTAATTTCATATACGTAAATATTCTTGAAATGTAGGTTGATGAGTTTTACTTATTTTGTAACTATTATTTTATGTGCAAATAAATGATGTGAAGTGTTTTGTATATCCACACAATACCACATATCTTTTTATATATGTACTGTATTATGTGTTATTTGAATGTTTAAATAAAAAAATATGGATGATATAACATGATGCATTCTAATATTTGCATTCAAATTGTAACTGTAGAGCTAAGTGTATGCAGTTTAGACTGTGATTTTAGAATTGCTACAAAATGGCTAGTTTTTTAGTGGCGACACAATTTAAACTATTCAACAATAGTTTGCGAAAGAAAATTAGAAACCTGAAAGATACCTGTATTTATACAATATTTTAATTGCGAAACAAGTATGTTGTTATGCTGTTACACATAATTATACATTGATAATAAATAAGAAGACAATTAGTGGTGTTAACGTTTCCCAACAGTAGAAATCATTCTTCTGATGAAGTCAGTGGTATACAGACGAAAGCTCCAGGTATGGCTTTCAATTTGTAGTGTGTGTTATTTGGCAGTCTAAAACTTATTGGATTAAAAAAAATCCTGTCAAATTTGTCAATCAAAATTGATTTGACACATCACATGTACTGTATGCTAAATGCAACTGCTTTAGCAAGCTTTCAAGTTGAATTGAGACATTTGATGAAACAAACTGGTTCCTGGGTAGGACCAGTACTTAGTGTCTATATGACGTACCATGACGTCGAAAGTCTACAAGACCTACTAGGTAGAACGCGAAATGTACTTCGACGTACAGTTTTAACCGACCCTTGAGTGTTAGCCAATCAGAAGACACCTTACATCTGTTGCTTTTAGAGATATTTGACATTGAACATAAGTATTATTATTATTTATATCAAATTATGCGACTATCGACCGCTTACTCATAGATATTGTGCGTATTTATTAAACATCATTATTATTATAATTTATACCAAATTATGCGACTATCGACCGCTAACTCATAGATATTGTGCGTATTTATTGACCTGGCGTGGCGGAATTAACCTCTGACTTATGCAAGTTATGGTTATCACAAAATACGACCAACGGAGAGGTTATAATACATTATTCTGTTAATGCTTGGTAACTGTTTGGTTACCGTTGGGAATTTCCTACACAGTAATGCACTGGACGGTCTTAATACTCCGCCCCGCGTGATCAATAAATACAATATGCTGAATAATTTTAATTTTAAAAAGGTAACAATTTCTTCAAATTTGTATATAATCTATTTCAATGCATTAAATACTTGAAACTTTTATGTGTTGTTTTTTTGCCATTCTGATATTTTTATTCATTTTGTCCTCAATTAAAAAAGAGATTTTAAACATTTATTATGAATAAATCTGAAGGAAAAGCGGCTCAAGAGACTAGTGTTTTGATTGGCTGTTCAAAAAATGTGTTCAAAAAATGTGTACGTCGAAGTACAAACATGTATGTCGAAGTACAAATTGTACTTTGACGTACAAATATATACTTCGAAGTGTATTTTATATATTATGTCGACGTACAATTATTGTACTTTGACGTACATTTCTCTTTTTAACTTGTAGGTCATCTTGACTTTCAACCCAAATGGTACGCCATAGTATGTCTTTAGGGTTATCTAAAGAATGCTCCCACTTAAGAGATCAATATAGAGACCTCCCAGTGACTAAGCCAGTTAGCAGACACCCCATCCACTATACCACAGACACCGAACCAGCTAAAAATTCCTGTGGCTAGAAAACAAAAAAATATAAGATGCTAGATCTTTAAGCTTGGAACATGTAACTTGTTTTAAGATTGATTTTTTTTGGATGCATTACTTAATTATTGCAACAATTATAATATTTTGAACACAATCATGTCAATATATTTATTAAAAATACATAGTTATCAAAAAAAACTTAAAAAGCTTTTGCCCGTAAATTAGGTAGCACCTATAATCATATTATTATATATATATATATAACAAAATCTCTATTAGCCTTGTATTATTTAAACAAAAGCGCTGTATTTATTTTTTGCCGAAGCTTTCGACCTCACGGTCTTCAACAGCGGCCATTTTCTAATTGTTGAAGTCAAAACTAGGGGCATACCGACCATATGGCATCAACGTGCAAGAATAAACGTTAATAAAAGGGCGCGTAATCAACGTTGACGCCGGAAATGCACGACGTCATTTCCGTTCATAATAAAACATCTGAAAATGAAAAATGGCCGCTGATGAAGACCGTGAGGTGGAAAGCTTCGGCAAAAAATAAATACAATGTTTTTGTATATATATATATATATATATATATATATATTAAATATATATATATAGGGGAAGGTTAGATTTATTTTAGCAATCAAAGTGCTCTTTAATCAGTCACTGGAATGTATTGGTGGTCGCACAAGAAACGTAAATTACATAACCGTTAATTCAATAACTTTAAATACATAATTACAAGTATTACAAAACGCGTGTGCCCATCGCCGCAATTTACCGTAACTTACAATCGCTGTGCTTCTAGAGCAACCCGTAAACGGATTTAAAATGGTGGTTTCCGGCGATGGTCTGTATGAAGTATTGCGTTACCATCACCTTATCATGTAGTGCTTTTTTTAGAGTTTGAAATGCCGTAATCTTCGTCGTTTCTTTGTCAGTATTTGTGTTAACTTTTCTTTCAAAGGCGTCTCATGAACACCGTTTCCAAAGTTTATGAAGCCTGACAGTGATGTTCCTTGTATGAAGCTTCACCACAGTTGTTCAAAGATTTGGGCCGTGCTCTGTGAAAAAGGGGTTTAATGCATGTGCGTAATGTATCGTCACAGATTTGCCTGTGCCGTCCTCACAGGCTAATCAGGGACAACATTTTCCGCTTTAATGATATTTCTCGTTTCAAGAAGGCCTTGTGTTATCAAAAATCAAGTTTTTGCGGAAAGTGTCGTCCATGATTAGTCTGTTCGGACTCCACAGGCTAATCTGGGACAGCTCTTTACGTACATTCATTAAATCCCCTTTTTCAAAGAGCACGGCTCATTACTATTTCGTGCAGATCTGCGGTTGCAATCACAAAAGAAAGGTTCTACATGCCCACATATGTATATATAACACACTTTAAACATATAATTGTCACAACTCATAATAGTGATTCATAAACAATTTTGAAAACATGTTACTTGGACGATCCTCGACCAAAGTTGGCGAAAGTATTTTGATCCGTCAATAAACATTAATTCAAGGGGCGAAGCTAGTTTTGTAATATATAAATTATAGACAAAATCTGCGCCTTTAATTCCGCAAGGCCCAGAGGTTAGATATTCGGTGATAACTTCGCATGGATGCCCTCCACTAAGTTTGCTCGAATGATGATCCTTCATTGGGTCAACATGCCCGCCTTGTGATAGCATCGATTAATTTAGTATTATGGGACATTTGGTTTTACGAGCTCGAACTATGCGAACTTGGCAGATACAAATATATTGATGAAGTAGAGATAACTTGTCTGCTACTATATCCTAAAGGTTCAATACGCCACAAGATCTAAATCAGGTTCAATGTCGCAAAAAGCATTGGAAAAAACACCGGATCAATGATTGACTTTAAATACAGTGCGACTGTAATTCGATTACTGTCTTCCAGTGCACGGTTTTGTCTTTTCGTCTGCTAAATAAATGAAAGTTGTTGACGCAGACAAAGAGATTGGATTAGATACCGTAGAATTCCATCGGGAGCCAGATTTGTCTGCGCCTCAAAGGTTGATGTGTTAGCCATGTCTAAAACAATCACTCAGCAAATACATCACACTGCAAAGTCGCAGTTGACGGTTAAATAAGGACGCAACATGTTAAAATACATGTCAAAAATGTTTCATACACATCGTAAGTAAAAGAAACAAATTCATGATGAAGAATTAATAGTATTTTTCTTATCCATAATTGTATTAATATAATTCTCGAGTCACGTTTAAATTATCGTAATAAATACTGTTTATATCAAACTTTTTTTGTTTTCGTTTTCTTTAAACGCGTAGGTGTACACTCCTGTCTTGTCAACAACTTTGCACGCGCTTTTCAAGATTTAGAACTACTCCTCGTATGTATAGTAAGACGTCGGTCTTAGAAATAAGAACTCGATTTAATAATGCATTAACTCTATAATGCATCCGTTATACATTTAAAATGCATTTTTATGTACAAAATACCAGTGCAAACTATTGTACAAAAATTTCATAATGCAACTATAACACAGATCTTCGTTGAAAAGAGAGACAATGGTAATTCAACAGTTTTTGATTTACCTCCCTTGGATAAATTTCAGAACAGTAATTTACAAACATATAATAAAAAACAAATACTAACGAATTTACAATTTAAGAAAAATCCCATACATGAGAATTGTATTAATTGAGAAACTTTTGAAGAGCATTTATAACAAAGTACAAAAACTATATGAAAATAAAACAAAATAAAATAAAACAAAAGTGGTGAATCAACAACAAGCAAATAGAAAAAATAAATAATTGCCTTTAAATTATAATCTTGAATAGAATGGGATAATTAGATAATGTTTTCTGACTTAATTTCATATTGAAGTAAACCGTTGTGAACACAAATGCATTCAAATTAAGACATTGCTGTTTTTAATATGAGATGCAACAACTGCAACAACTACCACAACTATTTAACCAATAATATAATGTTACTGCCTATAATACCGACTTATAATATTCAGAAGTCTCTGTTCCGAACAAAGTTCTACCCAGTCACGGCACGACTGACAGCGATTGTCAGTTTTCGGGTTACCGTTAAACACATGCACTTCTTTCCGGTTGAGGTCAAAGACCGCCGTCGCAAGTATGGCGTTCCTCGTCATTTCGAGTATACGTTAGATGGGTTGTTCCGGATGTGACAAATTGCCTTAGATATAACATATTCTAGCTATATACATGGCGGAACAATATTATTGCATTTACGGTTAAAATATGTGTTTTTGTATGAATGATTTTTGTTTAAAGAATATACAAATAGACCTGCATATTTCTGCCCATATTACTGATCTTAACGGTTATCCAAAAAGTATCCTGATGTCAAGATTATATATACACGAATTCTTGCATTGGTTGATATTCCTAGTTTTATTTATAGAAACAATACATAATAGTATATACGCTTCATAAGTTATACAGTTATCATGCGGTGGACAACAGTTATCTCAAGTAGCATAGGGTGAGCTAAACGATTGACATTAGAAATAGCTGATTTCTTGAATATCCATTTTGTACTCGTCTCCATCATACATCTAAACTCAAACACAATAATATGAAGGTACATATGTATAAGAAATTGTATTAATTTATAAGTATCATATTATACATAAACATAATTATTTCGGTAGTTGTTCTAACATCAATGTGGATGTATCTAATTTAGTAACAAGAAACTTTGTTTTTTGAGATAATGCAATTGTAATTTTATAAAGATTTGAAAGAAGATGGGAGATGATAGGTTAAATAATAAATGAGACGGATACTTTATAATACATTTTTATTTCGAAAGAACTTATTCTATACACATATATAAGTGTAACATCGTCAGTGAATTCGAAATCTTCGAAAAGACAAGAAAACTGCAACATAATGTACTAAATACTAATAGTACCGGTAAAAGTAGTAGTAGAAGTAGTAGTATCTGTATCAGTAGCAGCAGTAGCAATAGCTACTTCAATAAAAAATGGGATATATCAATACTATTTGCATAATCATATAGTTCGGCAATATCGGCAAAATATGCAGTCTTTTTCTTATATTCTTTTAGCAAAAATCAGTAATACATAATGAATTATTATTCCGGTAAATGCATTTATATCGCTTTTTAGAAATAATTACAGGTTACATGTTCAAATCACAATAGAAATGAACTGGTAAAGTACAAGCGTTTTCACAACATTATAATATGCAATATCCGGTTATGGCTCCTATCATCACATGCCTATATATTCAATACAGATCGTATTAAAAAACTTTAAAGGTGTTGATCAAGTCCTAATTGTTGTTATTTTCAGCCAACGTTTACAGATTTTCTCTAACAACCTCATGTAATGGAGGGTTGGCGAACACTATCTTGATACTTTAATACTTTTGGGAGAACCCTAGTGTGCGCACTTAAAAAAATCCAGTAGCAAACGAAATTAAGGATGATTTAAAAAAAGGGTAATCAAAGAGATCGGCCAATAAGAAGTTGTAAAAGATTTATTCAGAGTACAACTATTTGTACTACCATGGTAAACCTTTATACATGTCTAATGCTGTGTACCACTACCAGTTTTATACAAGGATCTATTTAAGTCAATTCACAAGAACATACATCTTTACTACACCCGAACGTCTGTAGCACAAACAAATTTCTGGCGAAAATGAATGCAACAAGAAATTCTCCAACGGTAGACCGCTTTCTTCTGCAAAACCGCGATTGTCTGGCATCATACCCGGATAAAATTTTTCGGATGTCAACACACAACTGTCTACAAACGTTTTCCCTTCCTCCGTATCGTAGAACGATTTAAGAAATTTGAATGAAGTTGTCTGAATTGCATTCTCGTAACAAATCTAAAAGTGTTTTCCAATTTGGTGACCTGCATCAATGTTGCTCGACGCGTTTACAGTATATCTACCGATTGATTTTTGTCCACTTTGTGTATTATTTCTTAACATCCGCTGCCCGCGTTCGCCACATAAAACATTCTTTGCGTTATAATGTGGAACATCGGAGGTTCACAATATACTCATTCCATTCTTTACGCGATTTAATTTAAAATCCACAAATTTTACGAAACATAAATGCTCACTTTGCTGATAGAGACCCCTTAAACCATACATTTTCTGTAAGGGTATTCTAAGCATAATTGATTTAGACTTTAAACAAACATTATTATATGGTATTCAAGAAAAACCTCAAAACAAAACAAAATTGCCGGTTTTCGCAATTTCTTTAGTCTAGTGGAATATAACCTGCCTAAGACTAATGTTTTAGTTTGGTCTATAACGTTGTCATATTTCAGTTATTTAACCTCAATTGGTCATTGTCGGTTAAGTATTGAACACAAATGTTCACCCTATCACTATCTCCCAAAATAAATACATAGATCTACCAAGTGTCTAAACTGCCAAAATATATATACTCAATTGGGTTTCTATTAATTCTGCATGATCACTAAAATTGAATGTAATTCTTTTGACAAACAATGAAACAAAATACTAAATTGACATAGTATATTGCATTGTGTTATGGAATGTGAATGTGAATGCTAAGATAATATTAATAGTAAAACCACGAGAGCTAGGAATACATGAAAAGCCATATACAGAGGCAAACTCTTTGAAACCTTTACTTCCTGTTCTTCCTACCTATCCAGGTACTTAAGCTTAAGTGCCAAAGATTGGCAACGTGCTTAGTAAATGGAATGTAATCGGATGATTATACATTGATGTTGTGCAGATGTAAAGTTGTGTAGATTGGGATAGTCACATTTTAAACAGCTGCTATTGTTGAACAATTCATGATGTTGTGTGTAATATTTAAACGATAACGGCGATATGTGCATTACGTTAAACGTCCATTCTACCTGCAGGATCTGAGACTTAAAGTGAGTGCCCCAGTTGTCTGGGCTCGCCTGCCTATGACATTAATTTCAAGGTTAAAGTTTATTTGTTTGTTTGTTTTGTCGTTCCGTTTACAATAGTTGTACAGTAATTTCACGGCGGTCAGTTAATCCTCTCACATATTTCCCGCATAAACGAGTTTACAAAACAAGTTGCTCATAATTAGGCGAATAAATGACAACATCCCTACCTAAATCAGGTGTAGGTGCAGAATAGACTTGAGAATAGATTACATGACCAGTCACCACGCCAGTAAAGTGACTGGTCATGTCATGTCAGTTAAGTAACCGGTCGGGAATGCACCGTCGAACCTTGGATTAGGAGGACAGCGATCTACGCAAAGATATATACGTGTTTATTTATAGATATTTATTTTGCGCTTGGAAGACATGATGTAATGGTTAGCGAAAATATTAATAAAAACTCAAACCTTTTACGTTGCGAACTCAAAAGCTGTATAATATGTAAACACTTATACTGTAACGTATATTTCTTCAATCTTAATTGGGACATTACATTTTAAAACAACTTAGCAGGATAAGCAGGACTTACCTAGCCATATAACATGACATCATTAGCAAAACTCGACAGTTTTACTAGCAAACAACAACATTAGCAAAACTCGACAGTTGCACTAGCAAACATTACATTGACCAAGTCAGCTTCACTAATGATTAGCAATTAAAGATGTTTTCCCACAAAGAATGTATGCTAATGAATTTCTAATTCAAATCAGTGATATGTTTGTTAGACCTTCTGTATTTTTTTTAAATTTAAATAGCGTTATGCCCATATAATGAGTTTCTCAAGAAACATAATCAAACTGTTTCAGACTGCGAATGTTTTTACATTTCAATTATTTTGGGTTAATCATTTCGATAGCCGTATATAATGTCAACTGTCTACTGTGGCCCACATCCTGCCAAAGTGTAGGGGTTACGAGATTGATGTGTGGTTTCCATAAATGAACTTTGAATTTATTCTCTTGATTGGCGTTTCCTGCATTGTGGTTGGTCGAACTGTCACGCGAAATAATAATCAAATGCTAGTGCAACATTTGCCGCCTTTTCAGAGCGCAGTTGGTTTATAGATTTCGTGAGTTAAGCACGATTTAAAGTATATCTATGTTTCACAGCGCTTAGGGCACAGATGGCATTGTTCAGTGAGTTATTTTTGTTTTTGTTTGCCTAAGTTCGGAGAAATTATTTTGTTCAAAAAATTTAGTTCTGGTAAAATGACATCTTTTATGTTTAAGGTAGATTGATCATTATTTCATTTAAGTAAGGAATATGTTTACACCAATAGCTGCAGGATTCCCTTGATAACTTGTTAAAGATAGTTTCTGTTGTTTATGTTAATATTTGTGTATACGCGTGTATGAATATTGTGTTTGTATGTTTATAATGTACTGAAGGTATGAATGTTTGACTTTCAGATAACCGCTATTGACAATGCAAATTTATGAACGTTAACATTGATGCTTGTGTTTGAATAATGTGATTATAACGCGTATATTGTATCTTTCCTTGTGTTGCCCAAGACACCTTGTGAAGCTGCCCACTAAAGCTGTGCGGTAGTGCATATGCCAGTTATTGAACAGTTAGTTACTGAACAGTTGCCGACAGTTATTTAACAGTCAAAAGCTCACATCAGTTAGTTGAACTACACAAATGACACTCATGAAAATCGAACATGTTGAACATACTTTACAACTTATTATACGGTTGTTCAGAGTTTTCAAGTTCCAAGAAAAAAACGCATACCGATATATTTACTGAAATCCGTAAATCCATAGCGAGTATGGTATTTTTCTGTTTTAGAAAGCTGTAATATAAGCCCTGGTAAAGTGTCCCCTCAATACGTTGTGATAATATAAAAACGCCAAAATAATTGCCTCTGAAAAACAATCAGGCATTTCCAAGTCGTTGATGGCTTACATGTTTTAATCACTCAACTTCGGCGACGAATTTAATTAAACCCCCTTCAACTGGCAATCTTTTGAAAATCAGTTCTCCTGTCATCACCATGACAACTGATGAACAAACACCAGGGAAGAAAAGTGTTTTGGTTATTTGAAGATTAGTTTAAACATTTTGGGACACTGTTTCCATACATTGATCTGCTCTGAAAATATCATTACTGAACATAATAAGTGTTTTTTTTTAATTTCACAACATGCAATAATTCAGCTTAAAATTGAACCTATATTCCACGAAATATAAACAAAAAAACTTCTGCTTATACATACAAATACAGAATAAAATCAATTAAGTGAGTTATATAAAATGCGATGTTGTCTTGTTCATGCATGATTTGAGACACCGACTATGTTATATTGCTGCAATTATATAGTTAGATATTAAAGTATTCATTTCTTGTTTTTGAAATCAAATGAAACAACTTATAAACGTGCTTTTTAAAATGAAACATGTTTAGCGACTTTGTAATGTATTGCTCAAACCAGTACAGGAAACCTGTTATGTTCACCTGCGATGTGCGAATTGAATTTAACATGTTCATTGACTAAATGAATGTTTGATCTAATTGTTTTCAAAAATGCGACTTGCTTAGTTTACAAGCTTTTCAATTAATTGCCGCTTTACGATACTCATTATTCCTCGTGGTTAAGCCTGTTATTTTATGCTGAACTAATTGGTTGTTAATGTTAATCTTCGCTGGGTATATAATGCATATCTGCACGAATTATAGAGAGCTTATTGATCATTTAAGTGCCCGTGTATCAGTGGCTGTAGATGGTGTTCTAGATATACATTCCTGACCCTAGCAGTTGGAGCTTAAGATAACTACTATTACTTGTTTTTTATGTTGTTAATTTCAGGGTTAAACGGAAAACAAGAATGGCATATTAACACACACTGTTTATCTTAAAGCTTGAAAAGTTATTGTCGTGTATCGCTGTGCAGTGTTTATTGATAAACAAAGCGAAGCCATGCCAGATATTACATAACGTCTTTCGACCATAAAAAAACAATTTGTACGTTTTTTTGCGTTTTCATCTTTTTAATCTTTAATATGTGTCCATTGCGAAAAGTAAGCATTAAACACATGCATATATAGTTACTATTAACTTTATAGAATGTAAATCCAAATATAAATGGAGAATTTGTTTTTTGACTTTCAGTTTTGTTGGCAGATATCATTGTTCATTTATCATTATTATTTTTTTCCCCTTGGCAATACGTTTTACCACGTCTAGTTCTCAACCAAGTTGCATTCTTCAAATTGGAGGTACTGGATTGGAAATTCAGATTTTTACAGACAACCGTAAAAAGCTGATCTCAATTCACCAACTTATGCTTAGCATGTGTTTTTTGTATGGTGTTCGTGTTTTTTTGCAATAACATGTTCTTGTTGCCTAGAATGGTTTGAATGGCCAAAGTTACCAAGTTCATCTAAACATTTATAATTAATTTTGGATCTTTTGGTAAATGAAAGTGTATAAGTTATTAATATATATATATATATATATATGTATACAATTTATAGTAAACAATGCAATTCATTGAAAGTGATTTGCCACAATGGTAAACGCAATGTTCTATTTTGTCATTAAACAAGGCAATATAACGAAAATAATTGCAAAATTACATCAACACATTATATACAACTATGAACCAAACTTACCACATGAAAGATTTCAAAAGGTATACGGTTGTGTACGTTAGCGAAACAAGAATATTATGACGGCAGCTTATCTTCGGATTTCATTTCATTGCCTAGACGATGGTATCAGAACAATTATTGCAAGTCTTTTGCAGAGTTTTGAGCCGATTGTAATTTTACACTAACCAAATAGCACCATGGTCTGAATATTATAGGAATATATGTTTTTGATATCTGCAATTAATTTCACGCTTAATGGATATATGGAGATATACCTTTAATAAAAATATATTGAGGAACGTAATGTTCCGAGTTAAATATCCATTATGTAGTATGAGTCTTTTGAAATAGGTTTACAATCCAAATATAAAATAATAGAGGATAAACGAATTAGGCCATTTTTTTCTATTCAAACATAAGAAAAAGATAATAATTAACTCGTTTAATGTAGATACACAAATCCAATCCAACTCATTCGTCGTAGTATTAATATATTATCCATAGTTACGTTTTCGTTGAACTTCACAATTTCCTTAATTGTTAAGGTAAGTATATTAAATGGCGATATAAAAAACTGAATGTACATCACAATCAATTTAAGAGTAAATAGTTTATCACACGTTAGAACATGTTCTAAAATCTGTGTAACTCAGTCGCACCATTTGGTTACAATACGTGCATGTATAGGATGGAAACTCATGCCGTGATTTCGTTTTCATCGCACTTAACATACTGACCACAATCAAACACATAAATAACTCTGCTTTTATTCTTAAGTTATAAATGAGAGGTTATACAAGCATTTCGTGTTTAATTGAAGTCATACATCCATATGCATATATTTAGCACTGAACTATAAGGCAGTAATTGGGTAATACACAGACATTTTTCAACCTATATATTTAATAGAATTGCATCTTTTAAATCACTTTTACCAATGGCAAACCTTTGTCTTAATAATACTAATTACTTAATGTTTATTACATTTATTATGATATGTGTGTCTGATTCCATTGCTATTAATGCTCGTCTACACAAATTCATATCGATATAAAATAAATGTTTGCATTGATCCTGTACATTATTCAACTTTACATTATCCATGCTAATTAACGATGGTTTTGATTACATTAAAATCTCTACGATATCAATTTTATGTAAGTATTGTTAAAGTAGGGAACTCAATGCGTGAATGTCATTTTTATGAATAATCATGTCTGACTCATGAATGTTAAAAAGAAGAAACAACAAACATTAACTAATGATTGTCTGGAAGATCTGAATCAATACGTTTTATGGTAAATACCAATTAAAAAACATTTTTGTGTTCAATATAGCATATACAAGTTTTACTTTTAGCGTATAGTAGCAGGTTTGTAACACATTACATAACTGTATCTTTGCACCAAGACGCTTCTATGACTGCTGATTTCTATCACATCATTATGGGATTTTTGCGTATTGAGAGGTTGCCAGCGCGATTACCAAGAAGTTATTGTTATGACGGCGAATGTTATAATTGTTGTATTTGCGCATTGTTTTGTACATCTATCGTTTATATGAGTGGCTATATATGCTGTCGTATTGGTGGGTTTCACGTTTCACAAACAACACACCGAAACGACAAATATACTGGTCAGAACGACTAATAGGAGATATATTTCATAAGTATTGTATTTTTATTCAGTAAAGGGGTTATTTTGTAAGTGGTGATAATTGTATTAAACACCTTTTATAAAAACATGATATCAATGATAATTCAAAACGTAAAACAATTCAAGTCTATTTGCATTACCTATGTTTTAAAAATTTCAATTTTGCTCATATCGGCGTCCAACATTCACCTTGCATAAAATATGGATGCAATCTAGTGCACAAGTGAACGTAGTAAGCTGAGCCAAAGACAAACTACATAGAGTTAGCATCCCGGTCTTTGGTATGACTAAGATAATATTTTTGTTCGGCTTACACATTTTATACAGGTGCATAATTGACGCGGTATTAATCTGCATGCATCTGTCAATCATACAAAATACTGTTCCCAGCGGATCACTGCAGAGATGAAGTTGCACGAACTGTTTATTTTTGCTTATGATAAACATTTAAGAAAAGATGTCCTTCGTTGTTCATTTTATGGTTGACCAGTTTGTATGCAATACAATGTTCTGCATTGGCTAGAATGGCTAAAATACCGAGTTTGTCAAAACGTTATCTGAGTTATTCCGGTTCTTTTGTTCAATGTGAGTTTATAAGTTTGACAGTAAATGTTATAAGAGTAATTTGAAATTAAGGAAGAGTGATTTGCAACAAATGTAAACACAATATTCTATGTAGGACATACTGCGAACGTGAATAAAAAATGTAAGCATTTAAAAACCAAACTAACCTCATAAAACAGTTCGTTTATTTCAATATTCACAATCTACTATTGCGTTCGTGCAAAACCAGAATATTACGATGTGAGCTTATCTGCGGATATCATTTCATTGCCTTTACGATTGTATCGGAAGAATATTAGCATGTCTCTTGCAGAGTTTGGAGCTTTTTTACTTTTACACTAACGAAATAAAACCTTTGTTTGAATATTTTAGAAATATATGTTTTTCATACCAGCATTTGATGTCTCGCGTAATAGAGATAAACTCGAAACACTTTAAACACTTTAACAAATAATTACACCTCTTGACGTGATTTTATATATCAAATTTTCAACCAGATTCCTTTATTTTAAAGATTTAGCATTTCATAACTGATTACAGTAAATGCATTGTTAAACGCAATATCTTACAACCAAACCAAGTTTTCTATACATGACCGTTCATGAATGTAATGTAACATTGCTTACCCCAGAAATACACGAATATGATTGCGGTAACCAATCCTGGGATATCTCTTAATTGCGACTACGATATTATCGGAACAATGAAGGCAAATTGTGTGCATATCTTGAGATCATTTTGAATGGAAGCAAGTACCAAATTACAAGATGATCTTGATCTATGTCTGTTTTACATACACGTTCATTGATTAATGGACGTATGTAATTAATAAAACTTATCCCGTAGAATGTAATGTTCCCAGTTAAACTTCTAGCATGTCGTTCAAGCATTTTACAAATGAATCTTCAACTGCGCTAGAATGTATGATTAATCATAACGTAAGCCTGCTTAAATCAGTATTTTAACGAACTTTATAAATAAATATACCATACTTTTTTATCTTATTCCTTTTCCTTAATCGTTCTGTCATCACAGCTTTGAACACTCGGCAGCACAACGAGCACGCGTGAACTTTTATATAAAGTAATACTTTTTGAACAGCATGTTTTCAATACTGTGTGTACTAACACATTAGTTAAATCCGAACAATCATAGAAAAAACTACCACATGTCTGTGTACATATTCTTCGTTTTGAGTAGTTGAAATATGTGCAATGCATAAAACCGTTCCTATATTTAAAGATGCTTTGAGTAATACATGTACAGATACAATTGCTCTGTCTATCTTTTCGTATGTCTAAAGGTAGTTCGTCTATTTGAAGGTCAGTTAATGAATTACGAAACAATATGCTAGTATTGATCACTGAACAACAATACATTCAAATTTTGCCACCGATGCCTTGTTTCAGATGTAAAATCATATGAATTCTACGGAATACACTTAGTTCCATCGTGGTTACACATTAAATTCCAGAGAGCGAAAATGTGATTGTGCGATAGTACTATGGCGACAATCACGTCTGATGCAATAGTCAATTAATGTCTTTGGCGTCAGATGGATCGTGCACGTTGCGACCAGGACGAGAGTCATCCGCAGTAGATTTTCTTGAAAATTTATCCGAAGAATCGGAAAGCGGAATTATCGTAATTGTCTGTAGGTTGATAGTGATTTCACTTCATCGTCCGAAGAGAGTCGGTTAGGGGAACTACTGCGGACGGCTCTGCTTATCCAGCAAATAACGTCATCTCTCGAAATGGACGTCCTCTCCCGATGACGTTGCTGACTCCCAGGACTTTGAAGGAACGTCAAGTGGACTGGTAAATGTCTGTAGGTGGTTTAACTACATCCCAGGGAGAGGGACGAGAGCAGCGAGGCAGCGGAGGTAGCAGCTGAGCTATCAGGACGGACGATGCGGACCAGGGACAGAGATGCAGACCAGGACTTCGAGGACAGGCCCTAAGAAGATAATGGAAGTGTACCAGGACGGCGGTACTCAGTACACTGAACGTGCTGGGAAAACCGTTATTTTGACGTGAAGAGAGGCCATTAAAGCAGCGCACGACGAGCGAAAAGAAGGTCAGCATTCCCATTGCGGAGAAACCTTGCCCTTTTAAGAGATACCAGACATCAATTGTCTTTAAAATGTCTTCCAGGTCTCATTAAGGTCTTTTGGCCACCGTGCACTTGTCTATTTAAATCGAACGGGTTAAATTTGACCTACAAAATTAAATGGTTTCCCCTGAAGGGTAGCTGAGGCAGGTCCTTTCTCAAAAAGTTGCATGGAAGACGCAGGGACGACTTGAAAATAAACTTTAGATCTACACACACAGTCAATGACTATCCGAATAAAGAATGTATAACAAATCTTCCCCAAATAGTATTATTGAACGTATAGTTTCATATATATGTGCATACAAAAAACTCTACGTTAAATAACATCGGTTGTCTCTCTTTGGTTGCCATAATTAAACAATATATTTAACCCTGGTTTAAATCACTGTTTTACCGCATTTTTGAACAAGTAAGCTAAGTTTGACATGCGTTTATTGTAATGGTACATTAATGTAGATAAAACGATGCTTATTTTGATCCCTGAACAAAAGGGAATGCACTCTTTATTTGTGTACTGTTTTCTGTATGTAGCACATGGCTCGATGTCAGGAAAATAGTTAAAGCAAACTACAGACGGCAAGCTATGGTAATTAGCGTCGTATTTTTTTATCGCTGCAGGACAGATGGCTTAACCAGATGACCAATTTATTAACCGGCACGGCAGGTCATTGCCTGACAAAATGGTCATCGATTCTTAATAAGAAGACATATTTTTTTATATGCTACAATAACAAATGTACTGTTTGTTTGCATGTTGTTATTTGGTGGATGTACAAAACATAACAAAAATGTAGTATTATGTAACACTTAACAACAGTCAATAAATATGTATTTTTTTGTTTGGCAGAACATTATAAATCTGTTGAAACAAACTGATGACATTTATCCAAGAACCACATGGATTAAGACCAAATAGAAATTGAGTATTAGTTAAGATTGAAAAAAAAACATTGCGCAAGGAGATTAAAATGTAATATATTTGAATCATGTATATAATGATCTTATACATTTTAAGTAAGACATCATTTACAATACATTGTTAGTAAAGGACGGTACGTTTAACATGCATTTCAACAATGCATTATTTTTAAATGACGTATTTGTCCAACTTACTCTTCAGTCATGTTTTCTGACGGCCTAGCAAAGCAATCATATCCTAAGTAACACTGACATAATTAATTCCTGGTCCTAGAAATTAAAAACAATTATCGTCATCCAGAAAAATAAGCGATGGTTTTGGGGTCTATTAACACATGTATGTATGCAATTTTATGTCAGAATTGCGATACTAAGGAATCCAATTTAAACAACCCAGTTTTATTATTATTTTTGACTGACTCACCATTGTTCTTGATGCGCACAACATTCCCATTTTAGGACGCTGTTTTACTTCTTGAATAGTTTGAAAAAACTTATTTCATATTGTGTGTTCTTGTTTCGTTTTATATTATTTGAAACGTTTGCACATTTTCGTGTGTGACATTTTACATATTTATTTACCACAATGCTTCACCAAAAGTTTATAATTATATACAACAATTTAGCCCTTTCATGGCAGAATCGATGTCCGTTCTTAAACCTTTCCTTGTTTAAATTCAGACTAGAATCGTCTCTACAACTTCGCGGTAAATGAAGACCAATATAACAACTACAGGGAACAAGAGCTCTCCTTCGAAGTGACTTTTCTTCCGCTTTGATTTTATAATTAAATGATGTGACAGAGAACTTAAATAATCACTGTTCAGCCGTATCTGAAGTTTCAATTGTAGGACTGTATAAGAACTTGTAACAAATATATGTGTTATGTTGAACTCTTTTGGTTACATTTCAACAAATGGTTCTTTATTTTATAAAAAATATATCGACAGTTCACCGAATTAAGCTGAAGTGATGCAAAAGAATGTCGATATTATATGTTTAAGCTGTTCAAATAACATTTTGACCAAATATACTCTAATTAAAACCTTGATGCAATTATTATATTGAGAAAAAAATTACTTTTCACAGACATTGCAGTTATATAGCCATATTTGTCAAAATAGGCCACTATCGGCATTCATAACTCACGCATGACTCACCGAGATCCTGCATAATTACGAGCTCCCATATTTGGCAATTTCGGCCCCTAAACAACTTTGGCACTTAAAAAGTTGTTATTGAAGAGCCATAACTTATTCGCGGCCTGTCTCATGCAGTTGAGAATAATTGCGTTCCAAATAACTATCTCCGTTATTTCAGTGGTTCTGTGTTGATAAGGCTACTGTTTCCAACCGGCCACATCGAACTTTAATTGCGCGCTTTTATTAGTTAGTGTGTGCAACTGTATTAAATCAGAGCTACATGTGTTTTATTATTTTGTGCTAGTAATATATATATATATATATATATATATATATATATATATATATATATATATATATATATATATATATTAAATGTATTATATATATATATATATATATATATATATATATATATATATATATATTATATGCTTATACCTTGTACTTAAAATATGTTTACACAATTACTCACAAGTGGAAATATGTTGGATATGCTATTTGTTGTGCCTATTTGATTTTGGAATCAGTAGCTGATCCTTTGATAAAAATAAGTTGTATGTTTTATGACGACACTGGAGTTTTAGAGAAATGTTCAATTGACGCAATATTTATCAATTATATTATCTCAGTGTCTAATATTTTGTTCACATGTCAGTAATAGCCATTTTTTGTGTTATCAGAAAATTGTCCGGACCCCATACATGTTCCCAGGATTATTCAATTGTTTGAAAAGGAGCAGCTTTAGGTTAAAATGTTTGGAGTATTATGTCCGAGTGTTTTAATACAAATTACAAATGTCACCCCGTTCTATAAATTTGAGATACATTAGAATGACTTTTTAATTACTATTTAATATTTATAATACTATTTAATTAGCCAGTGTTCTTGGTCCAAAAATTCGAAATGTTCAGCATTAATGTACACTTTATCCTGCACGTAACGTGAAATTGTAGCCTTCCGATTTCAAGCGTGCTTAAGGATTTATTTTTAAATCTAAAGTTATCGGTACAAACTGCAAGAAAAACTGTCTTTTATTCACACATGATTTTTGCAAATGTATTTCAACCAATTGAGATATTTGCAAACATACAGTTACTAACGGTGTGTTTAAATTATGTCCAGCCCGTGTGGAAACCCCTGTTAACTACGTTTATCATGTACCCTGTAATAAGTGTTTCACACAAACGCGTCAATCTGGTCGTTTGACGTGAATATTAAATGAGATTTTAATTGAACAATCAAGCGAGCGCATGCGATTCTACACCGATAAACAATGTTTTGCATTTTTATTGCAGGACATCTGCGCAGCATGATTGACGAACTGCCGAGATAGAGAAGATATGTGACATTCTACATTATTTTGTTTTAATCGTTGATGGTCAAGCCAAAATCAAAATGACTTGATCAAATATGTATGCCAATAAACAACATTCAATGTCATAACTCAGTTTTAAAACTGTTCTAACATCGCATGGCATTTAGCTGCTGCAGGCAAGTCGTGTATGAATGATAATTAAGTAGAACAACACACAAAGATACAATAACAAGTCCCTAAGCATAAAGATTAGACATAGGGCATTTAATTTCGATCTAAAACTAACACTAATATCAACCTTAGTTTTCTCAAAGATCATACAAAGACAATATACGGCGAAACAGCCTCAGCCTAACAAATCGATGTGAGAAAAACGCTGAGAAAAACATGTCTTACAGACGAAGTGCCACTACGAAGAGCAGAATCCCTTGCATCCATGCATAAACTATTATGTACAAATTACTAGTATGCCCTTAATAACAAGGTCCTTTGTGTTTCGCACAGCTTTTTTGAAGAAATATAATAATATAATGGTGTTATTCTGATTCGCTTTTGGAACTCCCCTAATTAATTTCTTCTGACAAAGTTCGTGCTGACTAAATGTTTTTTGTCTCTATGCGACATTAATCGCATTGTGAAAGCGGTAGGTCCCTAGCTCCCTAAACAGTGTGACTCAGACCTAAATTATTTTAGGCACACAGTGTAATATCCTGGAACTGACTTGACGGGTTGATGCCGTTTTATGACGATTGAGTGTTTTATTGGGGAACAAAGCAATACGTTATGCTCTTCTTGATACTTGTGATTGCTGGGAATATATCGTACTAGGTTGATTAAAATAAAACCATTTTGCTAATACGGATGCGCTTGAAGTAGAACATCTTTTCTTGTACAAGAGTGTCTGTTTTCATGACAAATGGTCAATTGTAAAACAATTTGACAGAGCACAAAATACAGAGCAATTAAAAATACAAATAAAATGAATAAAACTGTGTTCATTTGAAACGATAAATCAAAAGCATTTCGGATTTAAATCAGTTTTAAGAGGTCTCAGCACTATTAATTGCGTTCATCGGTTAATATGTCGCATTATACAATTTTAAATTATCCTTTTACGAAACCGTTCATTTGAATGTTTAGGGCGAACCATTGGCAAATAAACTTACAGTCATCTTAATGAAGAGATTTCTATTTTTCGATTTTCTACAAAATCGAAAACTCGAGCCAAATATGAGTTAATGACTTCATATGAAGTGGAAAAAGTCGTTAACAATCACATATTTATTTGAAATAAATTCACTTATATGATATAGATTATATCGCATAGGATGTTTGTTATTTCAACATTTTAGTTATATTTCATAATAACATTTTATGAATTATTGAATACGTGTATATATGTTATGTTTGAATGTAGTAATATTACTTCATCATCCGGATGTAACAACTATATGTTTTATATGTTTCGTTTGAAGTCATAACACGAACTGCAAACGGGTTGTTTAAAACATATCATTGTCCTGAATGCACAAACAATTGCGTTTAAAAACACGTAAACAGTCAAATATCAAAACAAACTTAAGATTTTTCACAAGATTCTCAACGGTCTCCGAAAAATGGTTGACGTTAGTGTTAGAAAAACACTTGGTAATAAGTTGTATTTAAACAAAATTCAATTATTTATTCAATACAATGGGAAACAGACAATTGCTGTATTTCGAACAAGTAACATTGCGTTTTGTAGTTCGTAATACACTACACACCAATGTTTAAATAAAAGGCATATAATAATTGTGTTTGTATGCCTGATACTACACACATATTGAAGATTATATATTTTAAATATGAGACATATTTAAAGTGCAATCATATTAAGATTCACAAGTATGTTTTTATATTTTTGATATTGTACAAAAATCCCTAAAAGTATGTTGAGAAATGATAAGAGTTCCATCATGCAAGTTCCCGTTTAGCATGCCGGTAAATTAGAAACACTCGACTGTGTTTTAATCGCGAAAGGACTATCAATATATACAGATGATGACGTTCAAATAAATCAAATAACAAACTAAAAAATGAAGATGCTAAGTAGATCTTGTCATCACATAAGGTTGTTACATCAAATGCAACAAAAACATATCTTGACACACAATTTAATAAAATGAAATGCCACAAAACAACAACATTTTTTGTAATGTTTATAGGTTTGCGATGTTTAGTTTCTATTATCCTTCATTAGCATACATATGCGAAAAACGATGTGTTAAAAACACAGCATCTATCGAAAAAGAATAGGAAATCCGAATTATAAACGTATTAAAATACAATATTCTTCCAGGTTGTACCACAGTTATTTTACTGGGTACTGACGCATAGTTTAAATGGAGCATGTATGTACACAGCTTATTTGTTGATGGAAACGAACGGAAAAACAAACGTAACCTCCAAGGAAAATAACAGTATCACAGTATTATTAGCCACTTATTTGGTAATGTGTCAATCTTTTGTTTATTGAGAAGTTTACTGACTTACAGAGACCTATCGACTATCCAAGCAGTCGACTTGTTAACACTCAGTTCTATTACTCATAAATAAACTGCTTATACGCTAGTAATTAATTCATTCACGTTGTTTCAGTTGTCCGTGCGATTCCCGATTTATAAGAATTCCGTACTGTACAAGTTAGGGATCCCGAAATCCCTGTCAGATGAAATGGACATTGTTTGGTATTCAGAACATGCTGTGTTGTCATACAAAAATAGTGCTAAGTGGAATCTGTGTTTGATTGCTTCGACACTTGATATGGCTTTGCGATTACCATGTACACTATTGCAATATGGACGCATAAGGCATAGCATAACACATCAAGAACGTAACGGAAAAGAGGCATGTCAATTATTCTTCCACGCACCTAAATCACATACGTCTTTTCTATTTAAAAGCGATACATGCAAAGTGCTTACAAGAAGATTATGTTCCTTTAAAATGGGTCTGGTTTGCTGTAAATGTTCGCCCATCATTGACAGTAAGATATGATTTAAGATTTTATTTGAACACACGCAATTGGGACCATAAGGGTTTTAAAAGAAAAAATATCCATACAGTTCCACTAATGCATTCATTTCATTTCCACTTAGAGATTTGACATTTTAGCTAGCTATCGTGAACACATTGGCATTAAACACTAAATCTGGAAAGCGAAGAAAGAGTCTAGATTTCACAAAATTATCAGTTCTGATTTATATGCGTGTTGAGTCGCTATTAATCGAATGTAGGTCATTATAGCTGTGCTCTGGGTCCTATTTCCACTTACAAATCAGTCAAAGCATACGTTGTAAGACGCCATCAGTTGAAAGTGACTACATTTGCTTTGAGAAATAGACACACCGTGAACAGTGACAAACAACGTAAACAGTTAAATAAAACGTGTTGTAGTATGCTCGTATTGTTTCTAAATTCACCATTTATATGTGAAAATAATCACCAGCATGTGAAGGTTAACTACACATACACTTTGTAATGCATTTTTTGTGAATGTAATATTAACTCAATATCAGATATATGCAAGATATTTGACTACATATCTCGAACTGAAACCTTATCAAATAAACAGTTGATTGAACTTTATTCTAAAAAAAACAACAACTCTCTTTTGACAAGTCATGATGTGTTTATGACCACATTCTCTGAATATTAATCTTCAATAACTCGTCCAATCAATTTGAAGATGTCGTCCAATCAATTTGAATAATAAAAGGCGCCAGAACGACATTGCAGTGCTGAAATATGATTATGTTGCGACAGAAAATTGTAATAAACCTCTCAGATTTTATTGAAGCCAGTTTCGCACACAAGCAAACGCTAGATGACATAGGTTGAAAATATACTGCTGTAAATGGATGCTCGTGTTGAATTGAAAACATAATAAATATTGCACGTTTGATAAATTAGTAGAGATCATAAACGAATTCATGAAATGCACATTATGTGAACATTTGCTGGAAGAAAATGCGCAACCGAGCATTCTCTGGTCACTGCGAATGGCGTATAACAGTTCAGTAATTCTTACAAAAAATAACATAATAATGGGGTTACTTTTCACTTTATTCTGTCTAACGCCCTCGTATGCATCGAAACTCTAAAATTATGGATATTAACGCAACTGCAAACACTAAGCATAAGTTTATTTCATGATTACACTTATTGGGACATTATAATTTACCGGTTCTCAAATTTACTTTACCATTAATACATTTATACGTTTCGTCCAGTCCATTATCATAAATTTATTAAAGTGTTGAAAGTATAAAGACAGGTTCATTTAAATATGTTTACAAATAAGGTTACTTATCTGACATATTTACAGCAGTTTTATATTAATTTTAACATGAGAAAATTATATTCATACGGCTGATGTCTTTTAATTTCAGGTTTTTTCGTCTTTTCTTGTTTTTTATTTGCAATACAATTTTCTTTTTTTTTAAATTCAGAAAATTCAGAAAATTGTAAGTTAACATAAAAACGTGTTATTTTCAGCCATCATATTATAGAACATCGAGACAGGCCAATAACAAATCCGTTTCCATGAAACACGTCTCAATAAGTGTTTAAGAATAATGTTCACAGCAACATATCCGAGCAAATGAAAGTAGCCTGTTCAGGTGCATGCTTAACGTAAACAATGTTAATATCTAAATTGTAAAAGATGAACACTTTCACAGCCAAATTGTTCCTTAATAAATTGTGTTTATTTAGAGATCTTACTATATATTATATGGGTTACTACCTCTGACAAATATACTTATTTTGGGAAACTATCTCGCTGTTACGTTGGTTTATGCATCGAGTTTTTATTTATCAATTTCAACGCCTCGCCACAAAACCACAATTCAAGACGAAACCAACATATCGCGTTACGAATGACCTTTACAAAAATAGCTAATGTGGTTTTGGAGAAAAAAGTGGGAGAAGAGTAATATTGTATGCACTGAAAATAATTAATGTATTGGTTGCGTGCTTTGACGGGTTGCCATATGTTCACACCTTTTTCGACGACTGACCTTTACAAACTTGCGGAGAACGTATTTTTGCAGAACAATTTCAGCAAAAAAGCAATATTGGCTGCATTCAGGCACTGGACATAATCTAAACGTTCATAGTCATGAGCGCCTTGACGAGGTCCCTAGAGCTGTTCAAAACTGCTTTATTATAACAGCGTACGTAATACTGTTCAGATTCGCTTTATTGAATATTCTTATTAATGTTCTCCAACTACTATATAATGCATTTAATGAATAACCTCGAGCTCTGAAAACATGCATTGGCTTTCCCTTAAATCTTTTTTGGCACACCAAACAAACCCGTTAAGGCACATCAATTATTAGTTTGACGACTATATGTAAGTTTTTAAGCGTATTTAACGTAACTAATGTTTTATGTTAACATTGGCATGAACTATTTTAATATCAATTTATATTTGTTTTTACCTAAGGTACCATTTAAAAAAGTGTATCACATCTAAATCAATTCGGTTGTAATACTGTCAGTGTTGCGACAAAACATTAAAACAATTTCATGCAGTTGAATGAAGAACGCGTGAAATATATGAAACAACTAAAACAGCTAATAATAAATGATTCTTAAAAACTTAAATAATAATTTTAATTGTCGTAAACTGGACTTTGGATGTCATCGTACCAGAAAAAGCGTCTTTCTGACTGCGTGAAACAGTAGTGTTGATGATACGGTATGACATTATCTTTGCTAAATAATAATTTGTTTTTGCTAAGTTTGAAACATGACATGATGAATGAAACTTTACATTTAGTCGACTACCAAATAAACAGCCTTTAAAGGTAGCTTATAAATGAACACGGGCTCTCACTATCCCACGCAAAGCCGAACTCTCAACAGGTTATAATAAATGACAGCACTCAAAACAATCACCAAACATAGTCTGGCCATCGGGCACATGTGATAAGAAGGCAATACAGTCGACAAAAAGCCTACGTAAAACAATCGCCCAAATAGCTACATGTATCCTCATAAATAATCTTTAAAACGTTCTTCAATAGTTGGTTGACAAATACTTTGCAGCATAGGACAAGTCGCGTAGTTTAGTTAGTTATTTATAATCTGAAAGGGTTAATCTTAAGTTACAATATCATCTAACTGCGTGGCGATAACTTCTCATAAAATAATTCGAACGTTCAATTTTAATAACAAATGGAATAAAAAGAGAGATATGAATGTGTACAAGTTACATTTACCGCTAAATATGATCAGAACCTTGCATCCCGCGTCAGTCGGATCATCTGGCGTGAATAACAAATGGGATTTTAACTGATATCAGGAACTCTCGCAATGTGATTTCATATCGATAAATGGTATTTGCATTTAGTGCACGATATCTGCAGACGAAATTACGAGATATGGCAGATATGTGCTTTTCTATTTTGGGTAAGCCATAATATTTGATGATGGAGTCATAACTGATGGCCCGTTATGTTAACGACAATAAGCAGGCAAAATTAATATTGTTCCCAAAATTATCCCGGGGATGAAAATCTTAAATCATAAATAACATTATTTTCGGCTATTTAACATATGATTTTGCAATGATGGATTAGTACAACTTAAAGTTAAATATTCCGCGTATTACATTATGTTTGTCGCATTTTTATCGAACACTGTATCTTTTGTGAAGAAACTTATTTGAAGTCATGTCAAAGTGTAACTTTCTACACAATTTGACATTAAAGTTGGTATCACTAATCATATAGTTCATCATCGCATAATTGTTTTCAAATAACATTTTTAAATTATTAATTGACATTGTCTTTAAGAATTAAAGATAGAAATGGAGAATCACGGTAACATGTTAAAGTAATAAGTCAACGGTATTGGTTCTAACAAGAATTCCTCTCCTGGAGCTCATTATGACTTTTAGTGTTAAGTGGGTATTTGAAAATCGATGTTAGCAATCTCTAAGTGAACAGTAAGCATACACAAATTAAATTAATAAACGCATAACAAACGCATAACAAAGTTGTAACTGAGTAACATAAATTTGTTTCTTCTTAGCGTTTATAAACTACAGAGGTCCGTTATTTTGAATAGTGCCGGGTAACGATGCGCGCGCATCTAGACAGCGGACGCTATACAGTATAGCGCCCGCTGACTAGATGCGCGCGCATGTAATAGTGCCCGCTATAATGTAAGTTATTTGTAACATGTGTGCAAGATTTATAACGCAAAGATTGTTCAAGTACTGTTTTCTTTGTTTACAAAATATTCGTCTTTTACACCGGTACATATTATTTAAAGTAACTGATAAATATTGATGGAATTTATAATGTGTTGTTTATTTTTATTTCTGTTGATATTTATCTTTACAAAAATGTTCAGTATAATATGAGAAATAGAAAACCTCACTCCAGGCCCAATGGAAGAATAGCCTTAGAATAGCCTTCGGCTTCGGTCCATATACTAATTGGGGCTGCCTGGCTGTTCTCTTTTCTGCCATAGGGCCCTCAGTGAGGTTTTCTATTTCTTAAGTTTTTCATGTTGACGTCTATCTTATACGTGTTTTGTTGATACATATCAAGTTTATTCCTTGTTTTTATGTTAGTACAATTTTAAGGAAAACCGTTTACACATTTTACATGCAATCAACAGGGTTGACGGTTTACCAATTTTTGAACATTTTGACGCTGCTCGCAAGTTTTAGATACACATTTTGTATTGCTCGCATGATCACAAACGTAAAATATAACAAATACACATTTTGGATATTTGAAAACGTCATACATTAACTTCGTCCACTCCTTATCACATGGTTTTGTTCCGTACATTGTGTCGGCAATTATAACGATTCTAATAGGCATATTTCCCGTTGGGCACATCGATAAATGCAATATACTCGAGAAATATATACTCTTGATAACAACATTAAAAAGAGCCAGATGCTTATGTTCAAATTTTAAGAACGAAACAAATAACGCTCGCTGAAAATGACAACCTGCTTAGTAGATATTGTACTACGAATTTATCAAAATTAGGCTCTATAAAAAGATGCCTACAATTGATGTGAAATAATGATTTCCGTTTAGCCATTTTTATTTTTGTAATTTACATAAACTTTAAGTTAAACAAACAAAATAAAATGTGCAAATAAATAATTAAGTGTGAACAAGCGTAATCGTTAAATCAGTTGGTCCTTTAGAAGTTGCTTGCGTGGCATCTTGCATGCATATGTTTTACAAACATAGCTACAAACTAAATATATATGTTTAGAAACATAAAAATCGTCCACATATTAGCTTAAGTTTAAATGTTATCTTATGTAATTTTCGGAAGTAACCAGCTACCTCATTTGTTAACATATTTAATAAACCATATGGTTCTTATAACATTCATAATTCAATACACGTTGGTAGCAAATTTTATCTACTGGACAAATGTGATAAGAAGGCATCATATACTACACTAAAAATTAAATAAAACGGTCGTATCCATAGTCATCATTACAAATGAATAATACACCGCCCCTAAGCACAATTGGTTTACGATGAAACGCACCGCAGGTTTCTTGCACTCGTGTAACAATGGGGCAGGTATTTTGTTTATGATGCTCATGCTCTAGGTTGACACAGAATTTCGGATTAACCTGGAAAAATTTAATAAACAAATAAGGCAACCGAGAAGAAATCCACGCGATTGAAAGTCGGGGTCACCTAATCGTGCAAAACTAGTAAAACGAGAATCACGCAGAGTTACAAATATATTTGTGGTTTATACTTATTATAAGTTGTAAATGTTCAGACTATGGGACATCAGACATAAAAACAAATGGCACAATCCATAAAGTGCCTCATTGATAATATCAGCAAAATATTTAATCATTAAAAATACCGTTTAATGGATTTACATGATTAAACATCGATACGTAGTAATGCTAAATAATGCTAATACTAATTCGTAGTCGATGTATTGAAATCGTTTGTCAATAACTTTGGGGGGAGTTTAACCTATTCGTAGTAAACGCTGATATTAAGTTTTATTTATATCGCATGTTCCGTACATAAACAGTACACATTTATTGGCATGGTCGATTTAGTTTTAGAAAATTTCAATCACGTATTGTATATTGACTATTTTATTATTTCTCTTTTCACGTGTAATCAAATGTAAACTGTACTTAAAAGTGCATAATTATTTTATCTGGATGGAGTCAAACCGACACAATTAAAATTAAATGAACGATTCGATAATATGACGGTGTCGTTCAAATGACTGTTATCAGTAATACTCTTTCTAACAAAACGCTAAAACCAATATCGTGAAAGCCACGGTTTGGCCTAGATACACGGTCATTAGGCTTCTCATTAATTAAATACTTCATTGTATCGTCTTCGTCCGTAAGATTTTTCTCCGCTTGAACTATTGGAAGCCAGTGGTGCTGAAAGGAATTGTGTGCGAAGCATTCCGTTAGAGCAAGCAAATACTTTGTTCAAATGTTAGCTGTTTTCTTTTCGTTACCTTACATGCCATTAATAGTCCAATTGTAAAGTAATACGTAACAGGCAAGATCTATATCTACAAAGTACTTTATTTATTGCACTCAATTAGTATCTGCCACTCGGTCGCTCCACTATTGTTATCATAAAAAAACACATTCAAGACTTGTAATAATATTTAGAACGTTTACATTCAAGAAGTTGTCAATTATGAACTCTTGCCAGACCTTATTGAGTATTGTTCTAAGTTTGACGAAAATTTGATAACGCCCAAAAATAAGGCTTTCATAAATAAAATAAAACATAAAAAAACATATGTTTATTTTATTTTATCGGCTTTTGTGAACATAAGTATCCTCTGTGTTTCATAAGTCTTGTAAATTGATATTGTTTAAAGATCATTATAAACTAAGTCATCAGTAATGTAAAATAATATCAATCTTTACTCGTTTCATAAATGGTAATTTGTGAAGTCAAATAACCTTGGGTCAATTTGAAGTCGTACAGCATTACAAATCTCAGCAATATAAGATTATGGAACAGAATCTCATGTACCCAGGTTTTTATTTTAAAGTTAATATCGATGTTCCAGACGGGCAAAATTAACATTGAATTGTGTCTCCATGGAAATACCAGCGACGCCTAAAACAATCAACCCTGTAATTATAAAATAGCAAATTTATTTGACAATAAGATAACTTGCGTTTGGATGTGACCAGATGTAAATTATAGGAATTCACGTTTGTTTCGACAGTTCGTGCATTTCTAATGACAGTCCATCGCCTTAGACCTTTTGGGACGGTTATGAGTACACATTGTTACATTGCCAAAATTCATTGTGTCCTTAAGTATGCCTCCACATTTGACCAGTTCAATAAAGATGCTGAGTGTGGTAAAAATGCTATTTGAGACTGACAACAAAGCACGGCTGTAAAAAGACATGCGAACTATTGAACATCCTGATGAGGATGATGAAGTTCTACAATATCATCCCTTATAACAGGGGTTTAAGCTTTCATTACTCACAATGCAAAACGTCAAACCGTGTTTTTATTATGTGGTAATTTTCAACAAAAGTTATGGATGTATAAAATAACAATGTAAACAATAAAATGAAGCACAATGATTATAGTTTCCAAACGGTAAGAACCAGTAATTGGTTTACATAAAACATCAGCAGAATACTGGCATCCCCAACATACAATTATTTTATTACTTTTTGTCCCAATTGAAGATAACTGTTCGCGATGAATAAACTATCGCATGGCATCTTGTTAAAACAGATATAAGTCAACTACGCATTAAATACGTTCTACTTATTGAAAAGTTTGTATGACTTAGATATCTATGCTTTGATGGATCACACATTGATTCAAAGCAATAAAGTACACGGTATTAATATGCATGCGTCACCCAGAAAATACTGTTCCTAGTGGATGACTGCCTATTTACAGTTAATAATTCAATGATTGACATGCCCAGAATATATATAACTCATTGTACTATTTTTAAATTTAAATGAAGACTAATTGAAATAATAATAAGTGAAGTGATTGAGATAGTTTTGCAATATATTGATATTTATCATATACACGGAACTTGTGATTATTACAATTACATTTATCAACGCATATGCTTTAGAACAATTTCTCAAATGTCAAATAGTCCACCGAATCTAAATTGTTTATATTGGTAAAGGGTTGACAGTCCATTCCTGAAAAATATGCAAACAATTCATGCAGTTTTGTTACAATAAAAACAAGTACTACACTCAAAACCATACATGAATTTCAAGAATACAAGTTTTCGTACTTTGGCAAGACAACGGTATTATCGTGGTAACATTCCTTTGGATATCACCTAATTGCGACAACGATTTTATCGGAAATATAGAAACAAGTTTGTAATAAAAGCACTTAACCAAGAACAGCATGATATTGATCTATGTCTTTCATTCATACAGTGTGCTGATTAATGACAGTATATAAGACAAAAAAAAAACAATTTCGTACAACAAATGTTTCAAGTAAACCTTCTAGTATGTTGTGCGATCAATGTACAACTGCGTCTTCGACTGAGCTCATAAGAGCGCGGTAATATGCATGAACAAGCACTATATACTCGAGTACAAGTTCGAAAACTTCAAATAAATTAATCAAGTCGTTCGTTGCAGTCGTTTAATTATCTCAACTTTGGCCACAAAGCTACGCAAAGAGCAGGGAAACCCCTTTACCTAACAACACTGTACAGCAGGTTTCAATTGCCGTATGCGTTTATACCACGGGGACATCCGGAAAATCATAGACCAAACGCCCACATTTATATGTGTTCTTACTCGTTATCGCCGAATAGTAAATAGTCGAAATATGTCGAATGCGCGTACTGAATAATAATGTCGAATAATAATATCAGCATGCAGTTTTACATGCTAGTAAGTAAGATACATACAGATCGCTCTGTCCCGTTTCTGAGGTTGATGTATAAGTTAGTTGACTGGAATATGACACGATGTTCTTTTTTTGATAACTGAACAATGCATCTTCAATTATGCCCCAATTCCTTGTTTGACAAATAACAACATACGAATGCTATTGAACGGATGGTATTTCCTGTATGAAATGCGTATACAATATACTTAAAATGAATGCGCTTATTAAAATTGTGCGGTGTGTTTTGTGTTTTCAACACACCACTTTTTCCATGTTTTGAAAATATTTGTCAGTAATTCGGACGCATGTAAACTATACGGGTGCAGCTTTCAATCTCTTAACAAGTGTTGCCCATGGGAGTTTAAATAAATCCACGCATACTTTAAAACATTCTTACATACTGTGAAGATTTCGAAAATGAATTAAATCACCGAATGACATGATAATTTGCTTTAAACTATTCCAAGAAATTGATGTTTACAAACATAAAGCCTAGTGTTATAAGACTATTTTAGGACATAGGTAAAACAACATTGAACATAATATGAAGCTGAACATCATATATACATGATTATAGTCATGTGTTGAATAACGTTTAAGGGGACTAATATCTGTTCAAGAAGAAGAGCACGTCAAATTTACGGGTAACCATTGAACATGGTGCCCACGTGCAAATAGCGTACCTTAACGGATATATACAATAAACTTATGTATGCATAACATGCTAGCCTTAGTAAGCTGCTTATATAACACCTGTCATATGTAAATGAATTGTACACGCAATACACCAATGAACATACAAACACTCTACAGAAGCATTATTTGGTATGCAAATTCAGTTTCGTTTATATTACATAGCAACCAATCATTCACATCATGTGTTGCAACTTAAAATCGAGAAAAGTATTGGGTAATTGTCACAATTTTAGTCATACAATATCATATGCAAGGTATTGGCATTGATTTTCCAACTATAAGCTTACATTTCGGGCAGACTGCCTTACTTACATTTTGGTATATTCGTAAATTGGTAAATGAATATGATTCCATACCTATATATACAACACTAATACCCATTCGTGTTGAGTTTAATGGCATAGAGATGACAAGCGATTATTATTATCAGTAATCGCTTCAATGCAAATATCCGTGCATTAAACCGGTTAGTTTTACATCACAGTCCAAACCTTATCTTAATATCTGTAGGAATCAAATAAGGCAATAAACGCAAACCACTTCAGACTAAATAGTTTAATCAGATGAGTAGTGTGCCAATGGTGAAGTGTTTTAGATTCTTAATCATTTATTAACGAGTATAAATAAATGTATTATTTCATATGAATGTGCCTATAAAATCTGATATCTAATCTTAACGTGCTTAGAAGCTGTTGAATATTTTGAATGAATTCATATAGGTAAAATGAAGATTTTGATGTTTTATTTTTCTTTGTAGTTAGAAATTAGTTAAAAATTGCCAAAAAAACAATGGTTACTAGCATTTTAGTCTTTTTCGTAGCAGGACAGATGAAAACATTTACTATCACCAGATTACCAACTATTGCGACACACAGAATAGGCTGCGACCAAACGGTCAACTACTCGTTATATACAGACATACTCGTTAAAAAATACACGTGTTCTGTATGTGTGTGTGTGCGCGTCTGTGCGTGCGTGAGCGTGTGTGTATGCTGTCTGTATGTTTGTTTCTTCTGATATAAGTCAAAAATTGTTCGCTTGTATGTTATTAACCTACAACACAACATTATATATGTAGCAGTAACACGTTACACATCTGTTGAAACAAATGGTTGACATTCGTGCCTGAAAAATCGTGTGTAAGACTAAACAAAAATTTAGTTTCCGATTAGATTAGATTAATTATATACACATCTGGTGTTATGTGATCATATATTAAATGATATACTTCCTGTGTAGTCCGAAAGAAGGTTTTTGTACATTTAATGCAAGGGACATTGCATTTTTATTCGGTAAGCCGCATTTAACTCAATTAACCATCAGTCAGTTTTCGTCTCAAAATAGCCTAACATAACCATCCGAATTGATTCCTGATCGTATAAATTATATAACTTAACTTACTCCAGAATTATTAGCGGTTGTTAGGAGTCAATCAAAACCTCCATGGTATCAATTTCGTGTCAGCATTTTGACGCTTGGGAACCAAAATAAAATCACCCTATGTCAGTTTTATAACAATTTTGGCTGACTCACGGTTGTTCTCAAATTGCAAAATATTACTATAGTGGGACTTCGGTTTGTTTCTTAAATATTTTGAAAGAATTTATTTACGATTGTGTAAAACTTTGTGTTTTTGTAGCTCCTTGTGAGCGTTTGTGTGTCTAATCCGTTTACAAATGTCCGACTTATTCGTTACAACTTTTCTTAAATAAATTTAGGTATTTTAATAATAACTTGATCTTGAGCACATTCCACAGAAGGCAGTGTTAAGTTTATCGAATAAAAGAAAAAACTTTCCTTTTCTACTATCATATACATTGACATAAATTATTAGTATTTTTAAGAAATCTCCAAATTAGCACGATATAAATATGTTGCATGTACTTTAGGACCACTTTCTAGAGGAAACTTATTTGAGAAGTGTCAATAATGGTATTATTGGAAGCTTTAAGTGTGGTCATACTAATGTTATTTGAAATATATGCACTGATATTATGAGTGATTAAAATAGAATAAGCCCATTAGTCAATCACAAATTATAACGTACTGGACATTTCTAATTCATAATTGTAATTATTTTTTATAATTATATTTTCAATTATTAAACACATGTATAACTGTGTATATTGTAACGTATTCAAATATACAGTTGGCAAAGTAACTTGAAATAAAGTAAAGTAAAGTTCATTTGAAGTCATAAAACGAACTGCACTCGAGTTGGCTCATTAATTGTTTGACATGCATACGATAAGAATTGACACATTTATAAACATTTATTAACAAGTAAACAGTCAAAGATAATAACAAACTTCTCTGAAGACAACGGTCTTTGAGCCATGTTTTAAGCTAGTGGTTCGCGAAACAATTTGGTACAAAAACAATTTATTAACTTTTGTTCAAACTAAATTGAATAATGAATAAAATAAAAGGGACAACTTAGATTAGGAGTATTTCAAACACAATGTGATGAAAAGTTTGCGTTTTATCCTTCGTTAAACAAAAGAATATGAGAGTACACATAAAAGCAAACATTCCTGTAATTTTGACTGTTATGACTGTTGCTACACACATATTGAAGAACATCAGTAATTGAATATGTACACTAATTTCATTTCACTCATGTCTAGCCTCATAAGTACTTTTTGACGTTTTTCACAGGTATTTAATTGTTACCAAAATCTTAAAATGTACGTTGAGAAATGATAACCATTCCATCATGCAATTTTCCGTTTAGCATGCCGGTAAATACGACGCACCCGACTGAGTTGCAATACCGATTCGAATCCCAAAATATCCATATAATAACGTTCGTTAAAACGATTCAAATTACATACACAGAATATGGAGATGCTCAGTAGATTCTATGACAAAATATATTAACATCAAATGTTATAATAATACGAAATTTGGCACAATGTAGGAATATAAAAAATCTACTAAAGCGTACTTTTTATTGAAGAATATTGCGTGCTGTTTTGTTGCTCAGTTGATATAACCCTTTCGTAACATACACGTACGCAATAATATGTGTTCGTGAACACAGTGTATATAAAACAAGGATGGTTCAATTCAAACTATATACGTATTAAGATAAACTTAAACTGCCAAATCGGACAACTGCATTAATATTGGAAACTGTCTCGCCCTTTGTTCACTGGAATTTATGTATATACTAGTACTTTATTACCCTTCAAGTAATGTTTATTCGTTGATGTTGATTTAAAATGAACGAAAATACTAACACACTATATATATAAAAATAACATTATTATTGGTCACATATTTTCTGTAACGATTAAAACCATGGTAAAGTTCACCATTACCTTTGACTTTAAAAACCCTGCCGAAAGACCAGACAGTCCACAGGTTAACGCTCTTTTCCATCTAAAATCACGCCAACAGATGTTTATAATAACTACCATCATTCAACACACGTTGTTAAATGAACTTGCCCAATGGTCAAAGATGATAAGAACGCACCGCAACGACAATATAGTGCACATAAAAGCAGCATTGCCATCATGAATGAACTATGAATCGCTCCTGTAGCATTCTCTGTTGACATTGACGGTGCTACACACGACCATGCCTGGTTTCAAATAACATTCCTTCAATTACAGTTCTGCTATATGATGTATGTAGATTTGACCCTTACCCAAGCACATCAGACATTCCACAAATGTCAAAAGTATTATGTCTATGTCTAAACTTAAATTTTCACTAGGATTCCACGTTTTTCTACTGTGCATCCATTTAACAGAAACTTATACATGCTCATATTGGCGATATTGAAAACTGAACATTTGTTTGGAGTTTTATCTTTTAATAACCAAAACTGGATTTATATTTTATCACATGTATGTTACTTTATTGACTATATGTATATTTTGTTATTAATTATGCAAATAGTTTTTTAAATGAAAGCGCAGCGAAATATGCTTAAGGATTTGATTAAAAAAACTTATGCTGCACTGGAATTTACAACTATTCACGCCGAAATGGAAATTTACCAAGGCTACTTATAAATTATTTTCAAAAGGCTTTGTATTCTTGTACTACGTAAAATGCCCAATTGACATTGGCATTTCATGGTACGAAACTGGGTCCTCGACCCTTACTGTCAGATGGGATGGAATTCGTTTAGTATTCAGAACACATGATTTCGTCATTCAAAAAATATTATATAACGATGCTGTTATTTCTACAAATGGTTTTACGTTAACCGTTAACAACATAACACTATGATCGCATATTTTATATTGTTTTAACAGTGAATGTTTTTGATACAAGTGTATTTCATGTTTTTTTCACAAGGTCTTAAACGTAATCAACTCATCGGAATTTTATGACGGAATATCTTTTGATATTCTATTTTATTCGTTTCAAAATTAAGAAAAAAAGGGATTTTCCCACTTTTATTGGCAAAAAAATTAACCTTGAACAACATGCATGAACTTAAATTAACGAACACTTTTGATACTAAGCGATCACATTTAACATACTTAAGAATATAATTTTGATTAAATTACGAACAACTTCATGGGGAAACATAGTTTTTTGTAAGTCCAAATTGTGTATGCTTCGTAAATGAACACACTATTATAAAGTTGCATCATGGTTCGTAAAATTACGAAACATTTTCCTGGATAAAATCTGTGGTTGTTCTTTTATTTTATTGTAATCAACATGTGTGATCTTCCGTAAATTTATTTATTAACTATTATGAAGTGTCATCAGTGTTCGTAAAGTAACGAACATTTGAAGGTAGCAATAATAGTCTTTTCATCGAATATCAACATTTTTTATGTTTTGTAAGTTTACCAAGTAATTTCAATTTTCGTCATTTTTCGTAAAATTACTCACATTTTCGGGAAGACAAATCAGATGTTTTTATTCGTATTTCAATATATTTGATGCTTCGTAAATGTACAAACTGTTATGAATTTTGAGTTATACTTTAAATAAATATATACTAATACTAAAAAGTAACAACAGTACAATTTTAATAACATATGATCGAAAGAAGAGATCAGGAATCGGTACAATTTACAATTACCGCTGAATATGATAAGAGCCTTGCATTTCTCATCAGTCGGGTCATCTGGCGTGAATATCAAATGAGCTTTAAACAGGCATCTGGGACTCTCGCATGCGATTTCATATCGAGTTTTGGTTTTTGCATTTTTAGTGCACGATATCTGCTGACGACATTATGAGATGTAGCAGATATGTGCTATTCTAATTTGGTAAGCCATAATATTTTGACGATGAAGTAAAAAACTGATGGCCTTTTAAGTTTAGGACCAACAGTAGATTAAATTAATATTGTTCGATAATATTCCCGGGTGAAGGAAATCTTAAATCGTAACGGAATTTAGCATAGGATCTTTTACAGAGGAATTCGCAAATTATGGATTAGTACAACTTAAATATTCCTCGAATTACCTTATGTTGATCGCACTATTATCGAGCTTATGTATCTTTTAATATATACATACTTTGAATATTAGTCTTAGTATAACATTTTACGCAATTTGACGTTTAAGGTGGTATCACTAATCATAAAGTTCATTCTCGCATAATTTATGGAAAGTTTAACCAATTCTTTGCTAATTTGATAGTCCTTTACCATTTAATTACAAAGAAAATCTCATTTTATGAATTCGTTAAAGTATTAATTAATGAACCGCTCGGCATACCGGATTGACTGTATCGTACAAGAATTCCGAACATTGTGTCTGCATTAATAACAATCCCATTAGGCTAGTTCCCGTTTGGCACACCGTTAAATTGAACACACTCGACAATTGCATCATCTTTATAACAACATAAAAAGAGCAAGATGCTAAAGTTAAAATTTTTAGAAAGACACAAATAACACACACAGAAAATGAATTCTTTCTAAATGGATATTGTAATACGAATTAATTAAAATTAAGCTCTACAAACAGATGCCTACGTTTGTTGTGAAATAAAGATTTTAGACGCGCATTTGGAATTTTTGTAAGTTACATTACCATTTAGTAACACAAACGAAATAAAATGTACTAACAAATAATACAAAGTGAAAAAATGTACCCTTTTAATCAGTGGGTTCTTGAGTAGTTGCTTGCATGTAAACCTTCATACATAATATTATGTATATACGTTATACACATATACATGTGCCTATTTTTAACGAACATAAATGTAAATTAACACTATAGTGTTTGAAAAATAAAAATCGCCCACACTCTAGTGTAATTTATATTGAAGTTTCAATTTTATCTCATTTAACTTTCGGAAGGAAGCAGCGATCTGACTTGTTTAACATATTTATTGAACCATATGGTTCTTATAACAATCATAATTCAATACACGTTGGTAACAAATTATTTCTATTGGGCAATGTGATAAGAAGGCACCCACTACAACACTAAAACCTCCATAAAACGATCGTATCCATAGTTATCATTACAAATGAATAATAAACCGTCCATTGACATAATTTGTTTACGTTGAAACGCACGCCAGGTTGCGTGCACTCATGTAACAATGGTTCAGGTATTTTGTTATTGATACTGTAGATTTACATATAATTTTGGATTAACTAAATTTTAATAAACGAACAAGAGAACCACATATAAATCCACGTGAATGAAAGTCGGGGTCACCTAATCGTGTAAAACAAGTACAAGAAACATGCAGAGGCATATATATAGTTGTGGTTTATACTTATTATAAGTTGTAAATGTACAGCCTATGAGACATTAAACATATAAATAATGGCATAATTCGTATAGCCCTACCTTGATACTATCAGGAAAATATCTAATCATAACAAATATATGTAACCATGTCATGGATTTACATGATTAAGCATCGTAGTAATACTTACGGAAGTCGATGCATCAATAATAAATCCTTTGTCAATAACTTTGGGGAGAGTTTAAACTTGTGGTGGTTAACGCTGATATAAAGCTGTTTTGGAATATAAAGCTGTTTTGGGATCGCATGTTTCGTACATGCGCAGTAGACGGTAATTGGTAAGATTATAGTATTCGCAAGTTTCAATCACGTATTGTATTTAAACGATTTTATTAATGATCTGCCAACGTGTACTTTCCACACTATACTTAAAAGAACATAGTTATTTTGTCTTGATGTTGTCAAACCGATTTAAATTAAATGAACAATTCGATAATATGATGTTGTTATCCAAATAAATGTTATTAGTAATACTATTTCCAAGAAAACACTTCTCGTGCAATCCACGCCTGGATACCCGGTCATTAGGCCTCTCATCAATTTAATACTTCATGGTATCTTCTCCGTCTCTAAGATTCTCCACTTAAACTATTGAAATGCAATGGTATTTAAATGAATTTTGTGTGAAGCATTCCGTTGCAACAAGCAACTACTTTGTTTAAATTTTAGCGGTGTTTTTGTCATAACCTTACATGCAATCAATCATCTAATTGAAAAGCAATACGTTACACGCAAGTTCTAGACCTAAAAAGTACTTATTTGTTATTTCATTCAATTAGTAGCTTCCAACGAATCGCTCTTATATCGTAAGCCTAAAGAAAATTAAGTTAAGACTCGTTACAATATTCAGAACATTTACATTCAAAAAGTTGTTAATTATGAAATCTTGCCAGACCTTTTTGACTGTGATATTTGACCCATTTTAATCATGACTGAGTATTTATACACTTGAACATACCAGCCTATACGTATTGTACTAAGTTTAAAGAAAATTTGATTACGCCTACAAATAATGCTTTCACTCTCTAATAAGACCTAAAAACATGCAGGCACAGGTGTTTATACATTTCAACCACTGTGTTTATATTTATCGGTATTGCTTAGCTTCTTTAGACAATATTTCTGTCATATACAGGTCCTGGTAATAAACATATATCCTTCTGCCAGATTTACATATACAATTCCTGTGATATACAATAATTCGATTCGCACAGAAACTAATTGCTAGACGACACGAGGTGCTGAATCCGATTTCTTATTTGCATAGAAAAACTGGTTGCCAATGAGGGAATTCAACTTAAGTCAGCTATGGTTTACAGTTAATGTATATTTGATTTGTTATATGAACTTAATTAAGTGTGTGTAATAAATGGCTGTTTTTACCTTATTTAATTTATATGAGATTTATTGTATAGTTTATGTTTATTTGATTTTTTAAAATTAATTATATTAAGTTCGTACGATTAATGTCTTTTTTACCATATTTGACTTAAATGAGCTCTGTTTTACAGTAAACGTATATTTGATTGTTTATATGACTTTAGTTAAATTTGTGCGATGAATGGCTTTCTTCTAGTAACTTGAATACTTTGTCGGAAGTTTCGCATTGACTATAAAACGTTGGCGTATGCTCCCCTCTTCAAATACAATATAAAGTTGTTCAAGAGATATCTACACATGTTAACATGACCTTAAATGAATGATTTTGAGATATTAACGGATGGTTACTTCTGTCGATGCCTTAATTGTTTCTATATACATATGTTACATGTTTAACATGTTCGAAATAACCTATATATTAAAATAAACTTGTGTTTATGCTTTTTTAATTATTTTATTATTATGTATATTAAAGGACCAGTTACATTTCATTGCCTCCTGGTCCTTTAATTTACCTTTTAATGTGTTAGATTGCATGTCAATGCAGATAAAATAAAGTATTAAATAATATATAACCACAAGTTTATGTTATTATATAGCATATTGCAAACATAATTATGCTCTGTATTTCATAACTTTTGTAAAATATTATTGTTTACATGTCATTATAAACTAAGTCACCAGTAATGAAATATTAAATCAATGTTTACTCGTTAAACTATTTATAATTGTCTTACAAAATTACCCATCTCAGCAATAAGGGATTACAAAACAGAATGTAATTGACCAAGGGTTTTAATTAAAAGCAATTATCAATGCTCCAGACGGGCGAAAAAAACAACAACAAAGAAATGTGTGTCTCGTTTCCATGGAAATACCCGCGACGTCTAAATCAATCAACCCTGTGATTATAAAATAGCGAATTTATTTGGCAATAAGTAATTGTGTTCAGATGTGCTAAGATGTAAATTATAGAAATTAACGTGTGTTTTGACCGTTCGTGCATTTCTAATGACAGTCCGTCGCCTGCACACGTTTGGTTCGGTAATGAGTACACATTTTTACATCGTCAGATATAATTGTGTCCTTAAGCATGCCCCCACATTTAGACATTACCATAAAGATGATGAGTTTGGTAAAAATGCTACTTGATACTGACAGCAAAGCAGGCTTGTAAAAAGACTTGCGAACTACATTCAGACATTTCCATAAAGATGCTGAATTTGCTACTTGAGACTGAAGGCAAAGCACGCTTGTAAAAGGACATCCGAACTATTAAACATCCTCGAGAGGATGCTCAATATTTAAATTGTCATCGTTTTTAACAAGTGGTTCAGCTCGCATGACTGACAATGCAATAAGTCAAAATGTATATTCTATTGTATGGTAATTTCCAACAAAAATAATAGATGGATTAAATTACAATGTAAAAAATGATAATGAAGCACTAGTTTTGTAATATGTTGAAATTATTGCGAAAAATCTTCGCCTTTGAAACCGCAAGGCCCAGATGTTAGATATTCGTCGATGACTTCACATGGATGCCCTGAACAAAGTTTGCCCGAATGATGCTCCTTCATGGGGTCAATTGGCCTTGTGATACCACAGTTAAGTTTGGTATTATGTTAATTTAGTTTTACGAACTCGAACTATGCGAAGTTGGCGGATAAAATTAAATTGATGACGTAGAGAAACCTTGTCTGCTACTATATCCTAAACATTTAATACGCCACAAGATTGAAATAAGATTCAATGTCGCGGAAAGTATTGGGGAAAACACCGGACCAATGATTTACTTTAAATACAGCGCTACTGTAATTCGATTACCGTCTCCTAGTGCATGGTTTTGTCTTGTTTCTTTTCGTCTTCTAAATAAATGAAAGTTGTTGACGCAGACAAAGAAATTGGATTATATATCGTAGAATTTTTTTCGAGAGCCAGATTTGTTTGCGCCTCGAAGGTTGGTGTGTTGGCAATGTCTAAAACAATCACTCAGCGAATACATCACTCGGCGACGCCGCTGTCGACGGTTAAATCAACACGCAAAATATAAAATACTCGAAGTATGTTTACTATGTTTCATGTACATCTTAAGTTGGACAAACACATGCATGGAAAAGAATTCATAAGTTTTCTTATCCATTCTTGTACAAATGATATTCATATGTCGTGTTCAAATTATCGTTATAAATACTGTTTATATCAAACTCCCCTTGTTTTCGTTATGTTAAGATAGCTATTAAATAATTAATTAACTCTATACTGCAGCCGTAAAACATTTTAAAATGCATTTCTATTTAACGTATACCAGAGCAAACTATCGTATTAAATGTACATAATAGAACTCTACACAGATCTTCAATATAAAGAGAGACAATGTGTATTCAGCAGTTCTTGATTTACCTCCCTTTGATAAATTTGACAGCGGTTATTTACAAAACATATATTAAAAAACACACACAAACATACATCACATTGATCTAGTTTTTTTATCAATATTTCATTTATTTTTTCTGTTTACGAATTTAAAATTTAAGAAAATACCCAGACTTGAGAATTGAATGCATTTAGAAACATTTGAATAGCATTTATGACAAAGTACAATATATATATATATATATATATATATATATATATATATATATATATATATATATATAAAAGACGATTTAAAAAAAGGTGAATTATCAACCAACAAGCAAATATGAAAAATGAACAATGAACACAAATGCATTCATAGTACGGTTCTGCTGTTTGCAATATGAAATGCAACAATTACAACAACTACCCCATCTATTCAACCAATATCTACATATAATGTTACCGACTTATAATATTCACAAGTCTATGATTCCACCAAAATTCTACCCAGAAACGGCACGACAAACTGCAGCTTGTCGGTTTCCGGGATAGCGTTTTACACATGCATTTCTTTTCGGTTGAGGTCAAAGACCGCCGTCGCCAGGTTCCAGCGTTATCCCTGTGCTGCACAATATAATTGAATTTACGGTAAAAACGAATTATTATTTATGAATGACTTTTGTTTAAAGAATACATAACTACACCTGCATATTTCTGTCCATATTGCTGATATTTACGGTTGTAAAAAAGTATCCTGATATAACATATGATTATAAGTATACGAATTCTTGTATTGGCTGATATTCCTTGTTTTATTTATAAAAAAATAAATGCATACAGGTATATATATATACGCTTCATAAGTGATACTGTTATTATGCGGTGGGCAACATTTATAGGGTGAGGTAAACGATTGAAATAAGAAAAAGCTGATTTCTTGAATATTTATTTGTTTTAATCATTACCAACTTAACTAAAAATAATAATAAATATGTATAAGAAATTGTATATAGTCATTAATATCATATTATACATAACAAATTATTTTGGTAGTTGTTCTTACATTCATGTGCATATATCAAATATAGTAACCAGAACATATTTTTTGAGAAAATGCAATTTTAATTTTATAATGATTTAAAAGAAGAGTGGAGATAATAGGTTAAATAATTAATTAATTTATAAAACATTTGTATTTCAAAAGAACTTATTCTAAACACATATATAAGTGAAACATTGAATTGAATTGTCATTGAATACAAATCTTCCAAAGGACAAGAAAACAGCAATATAATTACTAAAGAATAACAGAACCGGTAATAGTAGTAGTAAAAGTTGAAGTAGCGGTAACAGTAGCAGCAGTAGCAATAGCTATTTCAATTCAAATGGGATATATCTATACTATTTTGATAATCATATAGTTCGGCAATTTCGGCAACAAATATGCAGTCTTATTCGTAAATTCGTTTAGCAAATGTCATGAAAAAATAATGAGTAACTATTCCGGTATATGCAATTATATCACCAATCAGTAATATTTACAGGTTTCATGTTCAAAATCCACAAGCAAATCACTTACGTGTTCACAAAATCACACTATGCAATATCCGGTGATAGGTCTTATCAGTATATGCCTATATTAATGAAGCTTGTATTACAAATTTAAAGGCGGTTAGCAAGTCCAAAATGTTGTTATTTTCAGTCAACTTTTTTACAGCTTTTTTCTAACTAGCATAATGTAATGGAGGGTTGGAGAACAGTATCCTGATACTTAAATATGTGTTAATAACCCTAGTGTGCGCAGTTTAAAAAAATCCAGACGCATAACAAAATTAAGGATGATATTCAAAAAGGGTGATCAAAAAGACCGGCAAATTATAAATCGTTAAAGATCCCTTCTGGGTACAGCTATTTGGACTACCATGGTATTTAAATCTTAATACATGTCTTATGCTGTTTACCACTACCGATTTAAGACAAGGATCCATTTAAGTAAATTCCGAAGAACATACATCTTTAACACAACTGTAGGTCTGTGGCATAACCAGAAAATGCAACAACACATTATCTAAAGATAGACCGCTTCCTTCTGCAAAACCGCAAATTTCTTGCATGACAGTCCGATAATATTTTTTTCGGATGTCAACACCCAACTATCTACGAATTTCTTTCCGTTCTCTATATCGAATAACGATTTGAGAACCTTGAATATATCTTAAATGCGTGCTCGTTACAACTCTTGAAGTGTTTTTTCAATTTGGTAAGTGTATCGACGCGTTTACAGTATATCCACCGACTGTCCACTTTGTTTTCTATTTCTTAACATCTGCTTCCCGCGTTCGCCACATATTACCTTCTTTGCGTTATACAATGGATCTATCAGATGTTCACAATATACTTATTCTATGCTATACGTAATTCATTGTTAAATTCACACGTTTAACGAAATATTAATGCTCACTGTGCCCATAGAGACCCATCGAACCGCATCTATTCTTTAAAGATATTCAAAGCTGATTTGATTTAAAGAGGTCATTTCACGTTTTTGTAAATTGACACAATTAAAAAAAGTTCTTTCAGATTCGCAAATTTTCGTATAAGTTATGATATTTGTGAGGAAACAGTTATACTGAACATTTACCGTGCTCTTAAATAGCCATAATAATTATTATGCATATTTTGACGATGAGCGCCTGCAAATTATAAAGCGTTGCAACGCAAAACGATTGAATAATTTGGAGAGTTCTGGTTCTGTTGTTGACGTTAAATTTTGTGAAACTACGCGGATTGCTTATATAAAGTATAAAATATAACCTTCATTGTATGAGCACGGATGGCCGAGTGGTCTGAATGGGTGACTTTAACTCCAAGACTCCAGGTCAGTGGTTCGAGCCCTGTTGAGAGTAACTTTTGTTTCTTTTTATACATTTTATTCTTGATTTTTTTTTAAGCTTGTTAGATCCAATGTTTACATTTATCAATAAAAAGCATTCAATGACAAACGTCAATACATTCCAAAATCTGTGAAAGACCCCTTTAAGCGATAAAAATTCATGCTCATGTAGTATTCAAGAAAAACCTCCAAAAAAAAGAACTTGCCTGTTTTCGCAATTTCTTTGGTCTAGTGGAATATAAACTGGCTTAGACTAATGTTCAAATTTGGTCTATAACTTAATCATATTTCCATTTACGAGAGACGACAATAACCAATCGAGCTTTAGTGGTGAACACCAATGCTTACCCTATCAATATCTCCAAAAAATAATACACAGTAAGTGTTGACACTGGCTTAATATGTTTTTAGTATTGTACACACTCATAAAAATGAAACTCCAAAATTTGAGAGGTTTCTTTACACAATATTTTAAAATTGTGCATAGTTGATTAAATTAATTCTTTAAATAAATTGTCAAATCATTCTTTTGCGTATAAGTACTTTTAAATTTTTCACACTTTGTACATGTATTTTATTTAAGTAATAGCTTACGTATATCGTATCAATGTAATAAATTAAATCTCGTCAATGAAAATTCAGTCTTCACTGAAGTCAAACGTAGTTAGATTTGTCACAGAAGTGACCACCATATGAGTGTATTTCAAAGTTAACGACATCCTTCTGCGCCTGCGACAGAAGTGACCACCATATGAGTGTATTTCAAAATGAACGACATCCTTCTGCGTCTGCGACAGAAGTGACCACCATATGAGTGTATTTCAAAGTTAACGACATCCTTCTGCGTCTGCGACAGAAGTGACCACCATATGAGTGTATTTCAAAGTTAACGACATCCTTCTGCGTCTGCGACAGAAGTGACCACCATATGAGTGTATTTCAAAATGAACGACATCCTTCTGCGTCTGCGACAGAAGTGACCACCATATGAGTGTATTTCAAAGTTAACGACATCCTTCCGCGCCTGCGACAGAAGTGACCACCATATGAGTGTATTTCAAAATGAACGACATCCTTCCGCGCCTGCGGCAGAAGTGACCACCATATGAGTGTATTTCAAAGTTAACGACATCCTTCTGCGCCTGCGACAGAAGTGACCACCATATGAGTGTATTTCAAAGTTAACGACATCCTTCTGCGCCTGCGACAGAAGTGACCACCATATGAGTGTATTTCAAAGTTAACGACATCCTTCTGCGCCTGCGGCTGCATTATGTGAATACTCGCAGCGTGTCCTTGCAAATCTACCTCATTAATTTACTAGACTCACGAAAGCTCGCAAGAATTTTAAAGTAAATCTGCGATTTCAATCTATATAGTAGTAACTCAGAGGTATTCAATTTTTATTTGGTCTTTTGCTATGTACCAACCAAACTCACATGCTTACAAAAAAATTGGATTACATCTGGGTCGCCTATTGTTCAATTCCCAAGCCGGGTTCAACCCTTTTGACCACTCCCGTCATCAATAAAGTTTATTCAACATATTAATCGCAGAATACAGTATGGTTGATTTCCCTTGTATATATTAGTTTGCGCGTGTTGCCTGTTAGAATATATATTGAATGTACAGTTTGTATATTGTATATTTAAATCTGTTTTGCGCAAAGAATTTGAGTGATTATATTGATTTGTTTGATGCTATAAATGCATACATGAGTAAGTGTTTTATATGTTTACCGAATTACAAGTACTGGGAGCTATACACTCGAGAAGCTGTAGTTTACCGTGAAAATAATCACATACTTTTGTTAACAAAATAATAAAAGGACACCGTCGGTGTTTAATAAATCTGGTTATCGTGAAAGATCATTACGAAAATCAATACATTAAATCGGTTCTATCAGTCTTGCGAAATCCATTTGACCATTACACTATTTGTCTATTTTCTTAATTTCCCCGATTTCAGTTTTATTTTTTCCATATGAAATGCATATACCGTCCGATAAATAGAAATCCATCGTAAATGGAAAAAAAATCAAATATGAAACAGCGTTCACTCATGCTAGTTTCCGAATTATTAATTAATTAAGTCATGGTAGTTAGATCGACAAATATTGTTTAAAATAACTCCATTACATTCAAAACAGTTTTACTTAAATGGAAATCAAATACTGAAATCTCTAACATGGCATATGATTTGCAATATAAAGAGATGCATTCAATTAATCTGCAATTCTGTTAAGACGTATGCCTGCTTCTCACTCAATTGAGTTTAGGGAAGAAACCATAATCATCGGATCCGTTTTATTGGTTATAGTTTTGGCATTAATGAGGGCAACTGTCGTAGAATCTGACAGAAAACTGCCTTTCGTTGTTCTAACTATACATCTCTGAAGTAATCTCATTAGACAATAACATAAGTATTGTCTCAACGGTGGAGCACCGCCTTTTATAAATAATACAGATGATTTAAGGACTTCATAAGCATAAATAAAGAATAGATGTGGTTAATTCTTTACATATTTCATAATGGGTAAATACTCACTCGGGTTCTTAAAATTGGATCTTTAACTTATTCATCAATATTGAAAGTAATTCTTATGACCAAGAATGAAACAAACTAGTAAATGGACATAGTATATTGCATTGTGCAATTATATGTGAATGGTATGATTATATGAAAAGTAAAGCCACGAAAGCTAGGACTACTTCACAAAGCCAAATGCAGTGGCAAACTCTTAACAGTCTTAACTTCTTTAGCGAGTACCTATCCAAGTTCTTAAACTAATGTTCCAAAGATTGGTAACGTGCTTAGTAAATGGAATGTAATCGGATGCTTAGACATTGATGTTGTGCAGATGAAGTGTTGTGCCGATTAAAATAGTCACATTTTAAACGCCTGATATTGTTGAACAATTCATGATGTTGTGTGTAATATTTAAACGATAACGGCGAAATGTGCATTACGTTAAATGTCCATTCTCCCTGCAGGATCTGATACTTAATGTGAGTGCCCTAGTTGTCTGGAGTCGCCTGCCCATGACATTAATTTCAAGGGTTAAGTTAAATTGTTTGTTTGTTTTGTCGTTCTTTTTACAATAGTTGTACAGTCATTGCATGGCAGTCAGTTAATCCTCTCATATTTTTACCGCATAAACGATTTTACAGGGACTAGGTGTTCATAAATATGCAAGTAAATGACAACTTCCCTACCTAAATCAGGTGTAGGTGTAGAAGGACTTTGAAGAAGATTAAATTACCAATCACCACGCCAGTAAAGTGGCTGGGTCGGAAAAGCACCCGCGATCCTCGACTTTGTTGTTCAGCGATAAGCAAAGATTTACATGTTTATTTATAGATATTTAATTTGCGCTTGGAAGACATGATGTAAACTCAACGGCATGCTACAGTCTATCCAGTTGCTCTTGAGGACCAGCGAGAACAATTGCTCAGTCGAGAGGCAAACTGTTTTATTTCAACGATTATTTCGCTTATTTTCTTATGTTGATTACATGGCACCAGCGAATGGATATACTGCTGATTTCAACCATTGAGCAATCTTTTATAGCACACGTTCGCGATAAAATATAATAAAATGCGGACGTGTTATTTGCTATGTTGTTTTGTAACATCTCATTTCTTGAAATAATGCAAATTTCAATTCTTTATTACAAATAGATATTTGTTAGATGTGTCAATCTGACGGATCCACGTTAAATTTATTTGGGCTCTTAGAGAAAGTAATTAATAAATGAATCTCGTACAAATAAAAATACTACACATTAATTCTAATGAAATAGTTATTTGTAAGAGGCTGTAGCCTCCACGCGTATTATCTGGACGCACAGTCAGCCTTCGACAAAGTCTGGATCAATGGGCTGGTTTACAAACTTTACCAGCTTGGTGTCCGTAGGAAGTTGCTCCGAGTTATCTTTGAGTCACTTCAAAACTGCACCAGTCGCGTGCTCTCACGTGGATTTGTCTCGGAACCCTTCCCGATTGAACAGGAAACCCGGCAGAGAAGCAAATGTGCACCTTTTCTTTTACTTTGTCTACATAGACGACCTGCTATACGAACTCACGACATCCCCATACGGCTTTCAGATCGGCTACCTGTCTTAATGTTCCCAAACCCAAGCTGATGACGTGGTACTCCTGTCGTTTTCGCGACGCGGCTTAAACGACTTGGTAGAAAAATGCAACTCATATGCCAACAAGTTGCGCTTCACATACAACGCTTCCAAATGTGCCGTCATTACCATCGGCCGAAAACAGACCAAAGCAGTCCCCCTCTCCAGATTGCATACGACTCAACACCAATACATGAAGTCACAAATCAAAAACATTTAGGTATAATCAAGTCGATCAGTGAAAAATACCACCCTTACGACATTGACGCTGTGAAACAGAAAATTAGAAGCACGTTCCATTCCCTCTCCCAGAAAGTGTCCTGAATGTCCCGAGCGAACCCAAACACGGCGATTCAGCGGTCCAACACATCAGTCATTCCCAAAGCGCTGTTTGGCTGCGAGCTGTGGACCAGTATTTCCAATGTCGAAATGCAACATCTCGAGGTAGCCAACCACTTTTTGTTGAAACGTGCCCAAGGTCTCCCTCACCTTACGCGTTCGGACATGGTGCTCGGCATTGCGGGAGTGACATCCATCGAAGCGCTAATCGATCTACAAACGTAAGTGTCCCTTGGCTCACTATATCACGCCCCTACAGACGAACCGTGTCATATTATATTCATGCTAAGACTGTGTCAATTTGTCTTATGCAAAAACCAAAAAATTGGCTTCATTCCAGATGTTGTGAAAATTCTGCCGAAATATCACCTTGAAAACTATTTAACGAATTTTAAAACCTACAGTATATTCCCGTTAAAAGAGAAATGGAAATCTGCGTGTAAAAAGGTAGTCCGCCAACACGAAACCAGCCATTTGCGAATGAGGCTTGAACAACATCAATATTTTTCGTTTTTCAAAGGACTTCACAAGAGCCTGGAACCGGCGTCCATATGGAGAGTCGCGAAGATCCGCCCAGACAGCCTTTCGCTCATTAAGTTCGTCTCTCGTTTATTCTTAAAAAAAACTTCCTGAACAACCCGTCTTATGTTCAAAATGCACAAACCAGCACATGCACATCGAAGTGGAACACGATGTATTTGAGTGCCCATTTACTGACTTGCCGACACGTCTACAAACGTTCCTAGAAACCGTTCGGTCACTTAGCGCACCACTGCACGAACACTTAAAAACGCAGAACCCGCAACACTGGTGTTGTGTACCTCGTGGGAATGATTGATGACGTCATAGCAGACTTGATGCCTATAGAATTCCACCCAGAGTTTCTGATTAACTGTGCCAATTTCTTACAATCGGTACTCGCGGTCTAGTCATCAAGGGAACTCCGAGTAAGTCAACAAACCCTAATTCTGGCACTTCCGAATTTTCGCTATATGTTTTTATGTTCGTATAGTTCACACTACGCTGATGAGGGTATCACGATGACGCGTTCAAAGAATAGTGAAATAAAGTACACCCTTATGATACTTAGGGTCATGCTCGGAAACTATCTACATATTTATATATAACCATTTAACCTATCTCTTCTTATTTACTTTGACTGTATTATTTTCTGTGCTATGTTCGTATCGTTTGTTTGTATCATGCACATCTGCAGAAAAGGGAGGCAATAACGATATCTATCTAATATGTGATGTTGCCATACTCATGCATGCGATGTTGCCATACTCATGTATGAATTGAAACGCCGCCTATGTTAAATTGCTGTAATTATATAGTTATGCATTTAAGTATTCATTTCTTGTTTTTGAAAAAAAACTCACTTATAAACGTGCTTAAAAAATGAAAGCTGTTTAGCTTCTTTGTAAAGTATGGCTCAAACCAGTACAAGAAACGTGTAAGGTAAACCTACAATGTGCAAAATTGCATGTCAATGGAGTAAATTTAGAGTTGATCCCATTATTTTCAGAAATGCAACTTCCTACAAGCTTATTAATTAATTGCCGCTTTGTGATCATTATTATTTCTCGTGGTTGAGCGTGTTAATAGATGCATAAATAATTGGCTATTAGTGTTAATTTTCGCTTCGTATATAATGCATATCTGCACGCATTTTTGGGAGCTAATTGATCATCAAAGTGCCAGTGTATCAATGGCAATAGCTGGTGTACTAGATATATATCTACCTGACCCCAGCAGTTGGAGCTTAAGATAACTCATTGTGTTACTTGTTTGTTTATATGTTGTTGCTTTCATGGTTAACAGGAAAACCAGGAATGAAATCGCAACACACACTATTTAACTTGAAGCTTGTAAAGTGCGTTATTGTCTTTTATCGCTGCGCAGTTTTTATTGATAAACCAAGCAAAATCATGCCGGCTATTAATACATAAAGTTATTTGATCAGAAAGAAATACTTGTACGTGTTTGCGTTTTAATCTTTTTAATCGATAATATGTCTCCAAGGCGAGAAGTAAGCATTAAACACATGTGTATATAGTTACCATTAACTTTATACAATGTAAATTCCGATAAAAAAGGGATAATTTGTTTTTTCGACTTTCCATTGTGTTGGCAAATACCATTGTTCATTTATCATAATCATTTTTTCACCTTGGCAGTACGCTTGACCACGTCTAGTTATCAATCTGATTGCATTCTTCAAATGGTGGGTACTGGGTTGGACATTCAGATTTAAACAGACAATCGTAAAAGCTGATCTCAATTCACCAACCAATGCTTAGCACGTGTTGTTTGGTTTTCGTGTTTTTGTGCAATAACATGTTCTTGTTGGCTAGACTGGCTAGAATGGCTAAATGTACCTAGTTCATCTAAACATGTATAATTAAGTTTGGATCTTTTGGTAAATGTAAGTGTATAAGTTTTAGATTAAACATGTTTACTATTTATAGTAAACAATGCAATTCATTGAACGTGATTTGCCACAATGGTAAACGCTATGTTCTATTCTGTCGTAAAACACAGCAATGTAACGAATTTAATTGCAAAATTACATAAACAAATTATATACAACTATGAACCAAACTTACCACATGCAAGATTTCAAAATGTATACGGTTGTGGACGTTAGCGAAACAAGAATATTATGACGGCAGCTTATCTTCGGATTTTATTTCAGAGCCTAGACGATGGTATCGGAACAATTATTGCAAGTCTCCTGCAGAGTTTTGAGCCGATTGTAATTTAACACTTACCAAATAACACCATGGTCTGAATATTATAGGGATATATGTGTTTTATATCTGCAATTAATTTCACGCTTAATGGAGATATGGAGATATACCTTAAATAAAAAATATCTTGAGGAACGTAATATTCCGAGTTAAATATCCATCATGTAGTCGGAGTCTTTTGAAATAGGTTTGCGATCCAGATATAAAATAATATAGGATAAAACGAATTAAGCCATTTTTCTATTCAAACATAAGACAATAATACGAGTTAATCATAATTAACTCGTTTAATGTAGATACACAAATCCGATCAAACTCATTTGTCGTAGTTTATATATATATATATATATATATATATATATATATATATATATATATATACAGGAGTATATATCTATAAATATTATGCTTAGTTACGTTTTCATTGAACTTCACAATTTTCTTGATTGTTAAGGTAAGTACATAAACTTGCGATTTAAATTGAATGTACATCACAATCAGTTTAAACACAGATAGTTCATCACACGTTAGAACATGTTCTTTAAGCTGTGTAAGTCTCTCAGTCGCACCATTTGGTTACAATTGTTCGCCTGCGTGTAATGGATGGAAACTCATGCCGTGATTTCGTTTTCATCGAACTTAACATACTGACCAGAATCGAACACATATCTAACTCCGCATTTAATCTAAAGTTATGAATGAGAGGTTATACAAGGATTTCGTGTATAATTGAAGTCATACATCCATATGCATATATTTACCACTGAACTATAAAGTTGAAATTGGGTAATACACTGACAATTTTCAACCTATCATTTAAAAGGATTGCATATTTTAAATCACTTTTACAACTGGCAAACGTTTGCCTTAATAATACTAATTACTTAATGTTTATTACATTTATTATGATATGTGTGTCTGATATTAATGCTCGTCTGCAAAAAATCAAAGCGATATGAAATAAATGTTCCCATTGATCCTGTACATTATTCAGCTTTACATTATTCATGCTAATTAACGATGGTTTTGACTAAATCTGTACGATATCAATTTCATTTCAGCATTGTTAAAGTAGGGAACTCAATGCGTGAATGTCATTTGTATGAACAATCATGTCTGACTCATAAATGTTAAAAAGAAGAAACAACAAACATTCACTAATAATTGTTTGAAAGATCTAAATCAATACGTGTTATGGTATATGCACAAACAGTTACTTTCAACGTATATAAGAAGGTTTGGAACACAATACATCTTTGCATCAAGACGCTTCTATCACGGCTGATTTATATCACATCATTATGGGGTGTTTGCGTGTTGAGAGGTTGCCAGCGCGGTTACCAAGAAAAAATATTGTTATGACTGCGAGTGTTATAGTTGTTGTATTTGCGCTTTTGTGTGTACTTCTATCGTTTATATGTGTGCATGTTTATGCTGTCGTATTGGCGGGTTTCACGTTTCACAAACAACACGCCGAAACGACAAATATACCGGTCAGAACGACTAAAAGGAGATAGATTTCATAAGATTGTTTTTTATCAAGTAAAGGGGGTATTTTGTAAGTGGTGATAATTGTATTAAACACCTTTATTAAAACCATGATATCAAAGATAATTCAAAATGTAATGAAAATGTGATTGATTTACAAGAAACAATTCACGTAAATGTGCATTCCCCATGTTTTCGAAATTTCAATTTTTGCTCATATCGGCGTTCAACATACACCTTGCATAAAAAGTGCATGCAATCTAGTTCACACGTAGGCTGAGTTAAAAAAACAAACAACATAGAGTTAGCATCCCGGTCTTTGGTATGACTGAGATATGATTTTTACGGCTTACACATTAATACAGATGCATAATTGACGCGGTATTAATCTGCATGCGTCTGCCAATTATACAAAATACTGTTCCCAGTGGATCACTGCAGAGCTGAAGTTGCATGAACTTTTTTTTTTCCGTATGAAAACATTCAAGAAAAGATGTCCTTCGTTGTTCATTTTCTGGTTGACCAGATTGTGTGCAATAAAATGTTCTATATTGGCTAGAACGGCTAAAATACCGAGTTTGTCAAAACGTTATCTAGTTTATTCCGGTTCTTTTGTTCAATGTGAGTTTATAAGTTTGACAGTATATTTTATAACAGTAATTTGCAATTAATGAAGAGTGATTTGCAACAAATGTAAACACAATATTCTATGTAGGACATAATGCGAACGAATATAAAACAAATGTAAAAATTAAAAACCGAACTAACCTCATGAAACAGTTTAATTCAATAGACACCATCTAATATAGCGTTCGTAAGCATAACAAGAATATTACGATGTGAGCTTATCATCGGATATCATTTCATTGCCTTTATGATTGCATCGGAAGAATAATAGCATGTCTCTCGCAGGGTTCGGAGCTTTTTTACTTTAACATTAGCGAAATAAAACCAAGGTCAGAACATTTAAGAATTATATGTTTTTCATACCAGCATTTAATTGCTCGCGTAGTAGCGATCAAATCGGAAAAAAAAACAAAGTAAATACTCCTCTTGACGTTATTTTATATGTCAAATGTTCAACCAAATTCCTTTGTTTCAAAGATTTGGCATTTCATAACTGACAGCAGTAATTGCATTGTTCAACGCAATATACTACAACTAAACCAAGTTTTCTACACTTGACGGTTCATGAATGTAATGTAACATTTCGTACCCTAGAAATACAAGAATATGTTTGCGGTAACCAATCCTGAGATATCTCTTAATTGCGATTACGATTTTATCGGAATATTAAAGGCAAATCGCGTGCAGATCGTGAGATCATTAAGAGTTAAAGCACGTACACAATTACAAGATGATCTTGATCTATGTCTGTTTTACATACATTTTAAGATGATTTATGGACGTATGTAAGAAATAAACCTTATCCCGTAGAATGTATGTTTCCAGTTAAACTTGTAGCATGACGTTCAAGCATGTTAGAAATGAATCTTCAACTTCGCTAGAATGTATCATGAGATATATAAATAAATCTTCAACATAACACTAAATAATGAATTCACAAAAGAATATTCCAAAAATTAGATTATGTACCCTATACATATCCGCAACAATTTGTATGATTAACAAGAACGTAAGCCTGCTTAAATCAGTATGTCAACGAACTTAATAAAGAAATATACCATTATCTTATTCCTTTTCCTTAATCGTTTGTTCATCCAAGCTTTGAACACTTGGCAGCACAATGAGCACGCGTAAACTTTTAGATAAAGTAATACGTTTTGAACAGCATGTTTTCAATGCTGTTTGTACTAACACCATAGTTAAATCCGAACAGTCGTAGAAAAAACTACCACATTGCGTAGTCGAAATATTTTGTCATGCATACAACCGTTCCTATATTTATAGATGCTTTGAGTAATACAGATACAATTATGTGTCTATGTGTTCGTATGTCTAAACGAAATTCGTTTATTTGAAGGTTATTATTATGAAACAATATGCTAGTATTGATCACTGAACAACAATACATCAAAAATGTTGCCACCGATGCCTTGTTTCAGATATAAAATCTTATGGATTCTGACTACCAAATGTTATACCTGTAATTAATTCATTTCAATAAAATCCATATATATAATGACTTAAATGAATGTTGAAAATTCGTCTTTAAACGTGTGTTGTTTAATTAGTTTTATTTATACAAAATTGAGCCGTTACGTTTCGATAATGTTGGTCAATAATAGGGTCTTTTCGTGTAAATAGGAAATCCACTTTATCCCATTTTCACCGCGACATTGACGGTATAACACGTTGTGGAATATACTTGCTTGTATTCAGCACTGTGGAATATACCTGTCGCGTGCACGGACTACTTTTTAAATGACGTCATGCGATATGCGCTAAAATAAGGTCGATATTGTTTGGTTCATTGATCGAATTTTAAGGTCACCCATTAAAAGAAAATGTGCATATTTTGCAGAAAAAAATATATATGACATATTCACCAAAAGAAATGTTGAAATAAAATATAAAATTACACGATTTTTGTTTTGTTATTTTTTTATTTATATTTACTTTACCACTGAATCATTTTTCATAAGAAACAAAGTCGACAAAACTTGAGCTTCAAAATTATACGACATTATTTAGTGTAATGTGCATTGTTTATAACCAAAGCATATACTTTTGACATTTAACTTAAATATTAAGAATGTACAACAAGCCATACACATATCGCACAGTTCATAAATAATCTGCTATGTTTGCTTTCCTATTTAATTCACGTTAGGCATAGAACTGTGTAAAGTATAAGATGGTAAAAATAGCACCACACTGGAATTGGGAACGTCCCATTTTTTTACACGGGTATTTTCTACTCATTTATCTGTTGTGTACTGGAATGTTTTCCATTCTTTGTGTATTTATATATTAAATTATTTTCTCGTACAATAAGTGTATTTACCATAGATAAATAAAACATTGTGCAAGTTTAAACATAATTATGTTTGTATGCAGAAATCTGCAAATGCAACCGAGTTTACCAACGGCTATTATTAGATAAACTGCTCCGGTTCATTTGAACAGCAGAAATGTAGAGTAAATGACGTAGCGTGTGACGAAGAAGAAAGTTTATCGCGTTCATAAACTCATTTGAATAAAGTGATAGAATGGCATAAGGGTCTTTATTTAACTATGCTAAAATAATTATTAATGACCCTAGATGCAAAATCGTCAATTATTGAGTTAAATGGATTATTAGATGGATTTTAAAGGATAACTAAAGGTAAGATACTAGTTCTTACGTGTTTTGATTTTTGTTTGTACTTTTGTCGTTCCCTGTTCTCGGGGAAATGATTTTAACATAGGCGCCATTGATGCATCGGATCACACACGGCATACCCATAACATTATATAAAAAACACGTTCTGCGCGTCCTTAAATTCATCGTCCGAAGTCGGAAAACGTATTGCCCTGTATATTTTGTCAAATAAAGTGTCAGTCGCTGCAATTGTCTGTTTACTCGTCAAAATTGTCAAGGTCTTCGATAGCTAAAGAAACTTCAGCGTACAGTTTATTTAGTATTGACAGACCTGTACAAAGTCGCGCCAGTCAAAAATCATAAAAAGCGACATTTAAAGTTATGGTAGCCAGAACTAGGTCGTCGATGGTGTACATGTATGTTGACATCGACAGCATTTTGTCAGGAGCAATCGCCGCCATATTGGATTTTGATCATTTTCTTTCGAAAATAAAATAAATTATAGTAAAGTAAAATCTTCTTTTCGCGGTCGTAATGTGTTAAAATTCGCATACTGCGTAAAATAGAATATAGGCATATGGTGATATTTTTACTTGTTTTACAGTTTGTGTGTGAATTTTTTAAAGACTATTTTGCGTACCAGAACAAATACATGTATATCACTACGCATGGTTACATTTGTTAGATTTTAAGCGCTTTTATGACTGAATTAAAATTATTGTTAAGGTTATTAGATCTATTTATGTTAAATGTCACGTTGAAAAAATCAAATGGGATAAATAGAATACTAGGATTATCGTTGAATACAGAGAAGTTTATATTGCTCGGCTCGAACACCGAAAGCGCTCGCCAAGGCTCGCGCTTCCGGCGTTCTAAGCCTCGCAACATAAACTTCTCTGTATTCAACGCTAACCTAGTATTCTCTATGTATATATCTTGAAAACTTGTTCCCATCGGAGTTAAACTATAATTACCGGCACAATATGACTTCATTCGATGAGCATTTCTCGAAGATGTTTCTAATGTTTGTATAACAAACATAAAAACTGATATAAAAACATCAGAGCTTACAAACTTCAATAAAGTGTTTCAAGAACAATATATAAATAGCAAAACGTTGAACATTATATGCAGCTTAACTTCACATGGTTATACTTATTAAATAATATAAAATGGGGATTCATTTCGTGTCTTGAAAAAAAAAACTTCAAATTTACTGTTAATACTAGGTGAACATTTAACGTGCTGTCAAAACGCAAATACAATGGAAATATGAACCTAATGTTTAAATGCATAACATGTTATACTTTTTAAATATTCAAATACCAAAAATGCGAAATATTCAAATACATTGTTCACGCAATAAGTCAATGAGCAAACATACGCTGATAATACTTGGCAACGAATTTGTAAGCAATTAAGCATTCTAGATTTTACATTTAAGACCATATCTTGTCAACTTAAATATTGACTTGTGGCGTTTATACTATTTTATTCACATACTATCAGATGCGATGCATATGATACGGAGTCGTCTAAATCATCGCCAATAAGCCGAGCAAAGTTCCTAACTACACATTAAATGTGTTTGAAAATATGAGAAGGCATTGCTTTCCACACATATATTGACAACACTTATATTTATTTCTGTTAGTATAATGGCAAATGATGAAACGTTGTTAGCGTATTCAGTCTATGGGAGGCCCTAAGAAAATAATGGAAGTGTCTCAGGGCGGCGGTACTCAGTACGCTGAACGTGCAGGGAAAACCGTTCTTCTGACGTTAAGAGAGGCCAAGAAAGCAGCGCGCGAGGAGCGGAAAGAAGTTCATCACTGCATTTGCGGAGTATTTGCGGAGTAACCTTGTCCTTTAAAACGCAACCAGACATGAATTGTCTTTAAAATGTCTACCAGTACTCATTAAGGTCTTATTAGCCTACGTGCACTTGTCTTTTTGGATCGAACGGGCTACATTTGACCAACAAAATTAAAAGATTTTCCCTAAAGGGTAGCTGAGGCAGGTCCGTACTTAAAAAGTTGCCTTGAAGACGCAGAGACGACTTGAAAATAAACTTCAGATCTACACACACCGTCGATAAATGCCCAAATTAAGATTATATAAATATTCACCAAATAGTATTATTTAACGTATAAATTACATTTATATGTGCATACAAAAAACTCTACGTTAACTTATATAGGTTGTCTCTCTTTGGTTGCCATAATTAAAAATATATTAAACTCTGGTGTAAATCATTGTTTTACCGCATTTTTGAACATTTCAGCTAAACTTGACATGCGTTTATTGTAATAATTTATTTGTGTTGAAAAAACGATGCTTAGATTGATCCCTGAAAAAGGGAATGTACTCTTTATTTGTGTACTGTTTTCTGTATGTTGCACACGGTTCAATGTCAGGAAAATAGTTTAAGCAAACTAAAGACGGCAAACTATGGTAAGTAGCGTCGTGTTTTTTATTGCTGCAGGACAGATGGCTTCACCAGATGACCAATTTATTATCCGGCAAAGCAGGTCATTGCCTGACCAAACGGTCAGCGATTCTTAAGAGACAATAATGCTACATTAAATAAAGTACTGTTTGTTTGTATGTTGTTATTTGGTGGATGTAAAACACATACAAATGTATATGTAACACTCAACAACAGTCAATAAATAAGTCTATTTTTGTTTGGCAGAACTTTATAAATCCATTGAAACGAACTGATGACATTTATCCAAGAATCATATGGCTTAAGACCAAAAAGAAATTGAGTATTAGTTAAGATTGAAAAAACATTTCGTGAGAAGATTCAAATTTAATATATTGGAATCATGTATATAATGATCTCATACATTTTAAGTAAGACATCATTTTCAATACATTGTTGGAAAAGGATGGTACGTTTAAAATGCATTTCAACAATGCATTATGTAAAAATGACGTATTTATCTAACTCACTATTCTGTCAGGTTTTCTGATGACCAATTAAAGCAATCATATCCTACGACACACTAACACAATTAATTTCTGGTCCTCGAAATTAAAAACAATTAACGCCATCCAGAATAATGAACCTTGGTTTGGAGTCAATTAAAACGTGAATGAATTCAATTTTATGTCAGAATTGCGACACCAAGGATTCCAATTTAAACACCCCTACGTCAGTTTTTTTACTATATTTGACTGACTCACCATTGTTCTTGCAGTGCACAACATTACAATTTTTGGACGCTGGTTTGTTTCTTGAAAAGTTTGAAAAAGCTTATTTCACATTGTGTGTTCCTTTTTCGTGCTAAGATTTATACATATATGTATTATTTGAAACGTTTACACATTTGCGTGTGTGACATTTTACATATTTCTTGACCATGATGCTTCACCAAAAGTTTATACTTATATTAATAATTTAGTCCTTTCATGGCAGGATCGATGACCGTTCTTAAACCTTTTTTTGTTTCAATTCAGACTAGGATCGTCTCTATAACTTTGCTGTAAATGATGACCAATATAACAACTAACGGGAATAAGAACTCTTCTTCGAAATCGCATTGACCGATCTTCCGCTTTGATTGTAAAATAACATGTTTTGCCAGAGAACTTAAATAATAACTATTCAGCCGTATATGAAGTGTCAATTGTAGGACTGTATGAAAGCTTGTAGCAAATATATATGTTAAGTCGAATTTTTGTGGTTATATTTTAACAAAAGGTTCTTCATTTTATAAAAAAAAATATATCGACAATTAACCGCATTTGGAAGTGATTGATATTCTGTATCACCCAGAAGGCATACATACGCTATAGAAATACTGACATGTTGCACGAACTCTGAACCCTAATTATCTATTAAACGGGGGTTAAATCTGCTTATTCTCCGAACATTTTGTTTGGATAAGTGAGGATCGGATATTAAACTACATATAGCCGACTAGGAAATGATTCTGGTTCTAGTGTGAATGTCCGTCATTAGTACAGAGATCAAAACAATCTTGTCATTTCGCCTCGCACAACCCCCTAGCGTGAGTTTTATAAGACCACAAGGCGACATAATGTATCATATAATGTATCCTGCTAGAATTCAGGCCGAACGTCTTGTTAGGTGATCTTTCATACGAACCAAACAACAATCGAATTTTTAGATAACTGTTTTAGTAGATTTTAAATTATATTTCCCAATAGAACACCGATTAGCATTTGTAACTTCTTTTTCAGATAATGATTGTTGATATGTTTCTGTGCTTTGTAAATTTCGGTGTGTTTATTATCGACAAAAATTAATGTATTATAAAATGCATTTATCAAAACAAGGTGTATGCTAAATATTAAAATAAGGAATAAAGTAAACATTTATAAGCCCATTGTAATGCTTAGTGTTATCATAAATTATCTTTCATATAATTGTTTAAGTTTTGAATTAATGCTGAAATATTGACAAGATCGCCCCTTTGTGAAAAAGGTACCATGTGACATTGAAATTAGAAGGCACATCGTACCTTGTTGCACCAATGAGGCAATATCGCATGAATACTTGCAGAAATGTTTTTTATAAGACGCTCTTATATAGGTAACCGTGATAGTGTGATAATTTTGGTAAAAAAATGAAACCGTGATTAAAGACTTACGTCATTTGTCGTTATTTAATAACTGCTGGTAGAAGGATATAAAATGTTATCAATGCGACCACATTTATAAGCTGAACTGATGCGAAAAATGTCGATATTTGTCTAAGCTTTTCAAGTAACATTTTCACCAAAAATGTTTGAATTTAAAACCTTAAAACAATCATTGTATTAAGAAACAAATTATTTTTCACAGACATCGCAGTTATGAAGCCATATTTTTCAAAATAGGCTACTATCGGCATTCATAAATCATGCATGAATCATCAAGAGTCTGCATAATTACGAGCTCCCATGTTTGGCAATTTCGGCCCCTAAACAACTTTGACAACAGTCGGCGCTTAAGAAGATACTTTTGAAAAGCCATAACTCTTTCGCGGCATGTCTCAAGCAGCTGAGATTAATGCGTTCGAAGTCAATATATCCGTTATTTCAGTGGTTCTGTGTTGATACGGCGACCGTTACCAACCGGTCACATCGAACTTTAATTGCATGCTTTCATTAAAGACATAGGTTCCAAAGAATATAATAATATGTATGCGTTAGTGTGTGCAAATTAATTATATCAGAGCTTCATGTGTTTAATTATTTTGTGTTAGTAATATATATATATATATATATATATATACATATTATATATATATATATATATATACATATTTATTTATTTATTTATATGACGTCAACACAGTCGTATGTGTTCATCCCTTGTACTTAATCTGTGTTTAAATATTACATACAAGTGATAATTTGTTGAATATGCTATTTTCTGTGTCTATTTGATTATCAATCGGTAACTGATCTTTTGGTAAATATCAGATGTATGTCTTATGACGACACTGGAGTTTACGAGAATTTGACGCAATATGTGTCTAACATATTTTCTCATATTTTCTTTACATGACAGTGATAACCATTACTGTTTGTTGTATCAGAACTTTTTGCGGACCCCGTACATTTTCACAAGATTATTCAGTTGTTTTAAAAGAAGCAGCTTTCGGTTAAAATGTTTGGAGTATTAATTATGCCCGAGTGCCTGACGATGGAAACACTGTTTTAATACCATAAACAAATGTCTCCCCGTTCTATCAATGTGAACTACTTTTTGATTACTATTTAATATTAATATTACTATTTACTATTAATATTACTATTTAATAAGCCTGTGCTCTTGGCCGAAAATTCGAAATGTTCAGCATTCATGTACATGGTTATCCTGCACGTAACGTGAAATGTTAGCCCCCCCCCCCCCCCCCTATTGAAAACGTGCTGAAGGATTTATTTTGAAATATAAAGTTATCGGCACAAACTGCAAGAAAAACTTATTTTATTCACTCAAGATTTTTGCAAATGTATTTGAACAAATTGAGATATTTGCAAACATAAAGTTACTAACCGTGTGTTTAATGTATGTACAGCCCGTGTGGAAACTTCTGTTAACTACGTTGATCATGCATCCTGTAATAAGCGTTTCACAGAAACGCGTCAATCTGGTCGTTTGGCGTGAATATTAAATGCGATTTTAATGGTACAATCAAGAGAGCGCATGCGATTTCACACCGATTAACAATATTTGCATTTTAATGCAGAACATCTGCGAGGCGTGATTGAAGAACTGCTGATATATAGCAGATATGTGACATTTTATATTATTTAGTTTCAATTGTTGATGGTCAAGTCAATATCAAATTGACTTGATCAAACATTTATGCCAAGAAGCAACATTCAGTATCATAACTCAGTTTTATAATTGTTCTAACATCGAATTGCATTTAGCTGCGACAGGCAAATCGTGTTAAATTATATTAACAATAACAACACACAAAGATACACTAACAAGTCTCTTAGCATGTAGATTAGACATAGGCCATTTTATTTAGATTTCAAATTGAGACTTTTATTTTCAACCTTAGTTTTCTCATAGATCATACAAAGGCAACATAAAGAGAAACAGCCTTCACCAAAATCGAATCAATCTAAGAAAAAGCAGTGAAAAATATGTCATATACACGAAGTGCCACTACCAAGAGCAGAATCCATTGCATTCATCCATAAAATATTCTGTACAAATTACTAGCATGCCCTTAATAACAAGATCCTTTATGTTGCTCACAGCTTCTTTGATGAAATTATAATAAGATAATGGCGTTATTCGGATTCACTTTTGGAACTCCCCTTATTAATTTCTTCTGACAAAATTCGTGCTGACTAAATGTATTTTGTCTCTAGGCAACATTAATCGCATGGTGAAAGCGGTAGGTCCCTAGCTCCCTAAACAGTGTGACTCAGACCTAAATTATTTCAGGCACAACATGAATCGTTTATGTAAGACTTTTACAAAACCTAATAGTGCAACTGGACATACAATATTATATTCATTGCTAAAATGACATAAAAGGAATAAAATAAACGTACAGTCTTCTTAATGAAGAGATTTCTATTGTTCGATTTTCTACAAAATCGAAAACTCAAGCCAAATATGAGTGCATGACTTCATATGAAGTGAAAAAAGTCGTTTACAATCACATATTTATTTGAAATAAATTCACTTATATGATATAGATTATATAACATAGGATGTTCGTTATTTCAACATTTTAGTTATATTTCATAATTACATTTTAAGAATTATTGAATACGTGTTTATATGTAATGTATGAATAAAGTAATATTACTCCATCATCCGGATGTCACAACTATTTGTTTCGTTTGAAGTCATAACACGAACTGCACACGGGTTGTGTAAAACATATCATTGTCATGAATGCACAAACGATTGCGTTTAAAAACACGTAAACAGTCAAATATCAAAACAAACTGGAGATTTTACACAGGATTCTCAACGGTCTCCTAAAAATTGTTTACGTTAGTAAAAAAACACTTGTTAATAAATGTATTTAAACAAAATTCAATTATTTATCTAATACAATGGGAAACTGCCATTTGCTGTATTTCGAACAAGTAACGTTGCGTTTTGTAGTTCGTAATAAAATACACCCCATTGTTTAAATAAAAGCCATATAATAATTGTTTTTGTTATGCCTGATACTACACACATATTGAAGATTATATATTTTGAGTATGAGACATATTTTCCAGTGCAAGCAAATTAAGAATCACAAGTATGTTTTTATATGTTTGATAGGTATTTTACAAAAATCCCAAAATTTGTTGAGAAATGATTAGAATTCCATTATGCGAGTTCCCGCTTAGCATGCCGGTAAATTAGAAACACACGACTGTGTTTAAATCGCGAAAGGAATATCAATATAAACAGATGATAACGTTCGAATGAATCAAATAACAGACGCAAAAAATGAAGATGCTAAGTAGATCTTGTCATCACATAAGGTTTTTACATCAAATGCAACAAAAACATATCTTGACACACAATATATTAAAATGAAATGCCACAAAACTACAACATTTTTCGTAATGTTTATTGGTTTGTGATGCTCAGTTTCTATTATCCTTCATCAGCATACATATGCGAAATAAAATGTGTTAAAAACGCAGTATCTATCGTAAAAGAATGGGAAATCCGAATTATAAACGTATTTAAATACAATAATCTTCCAGGTTGTACCACGGCTATTTTACTGGGAACTGACACATAGTTTAAATGGATCATGTATGTACACAGCTTATTTGTTGATGGAAACGAACGGAAAAACAAATGTAACATCCGAGGAAAATTACAGTGTAACAGTATTATGAGCCACTTATGTGGTAATGTGTTAATATTTTGTTAAAAGAGAAGTTTACTTACTTACAGAGACCAGTCGAATATCTAAGCAGTTGACTTGTTAACATTCAGTTCTATCACTCGTAAATAAACTGCTTATACGCTACTAATTAATTCATTCGCGCGGCTGCGTATTCCCGTTGTCCGTGCGATTCCCGATTTATTAGCAGTCCTTACTGTAAAAGTTAGGGATCCCGATTCTCCTGTCACATAAAATGGACATTGTTTGGTATTCAGAACATGCTGTGTTGTCATACACAAGTAGTGCTAAGTGGAATCTGTGTTTGATTGTTTCGACACTTGATATGGCTTTGTGATTATCATGTTCACTATTGCAATATTGGCGAGTAATAAATAGCATAAAAACCAATAACGTAACGGCAAAGAGGGCATGTCAATTATTCTTCCAAGCACCTAAATCTCATACGTCTTTTCTATTTAAAAGCGATACATGCAAACTTTTTACAAGAAGCTTATGTTCCTTTGAAATGCCAGGAGCACGATTGGAGCATACGCTGTCTGGTTTGCTGTAAATGTTCGGCCATCCTTGACAGTAAGATATGATTTTAGATTTTATTTGAACAAACGCGAATGGGACCATAAGGGTTTTAAAAGATAAAATATCCATACAGTTCGACTTATGCATTTATTTCATTTCCACTTTGAGATTTGACATTTTTCGCTAGCTAACGTTAAAACATTGGCATAAAACACTAAATCTGGAAAGCGAACAAAGAGTCTAGATTTCACAAAATTATCAGTTCTGATTAATATGCGTGTTTGTAACGATTTAACCCATTTCTTTGTTTTTGATGTTAATTATCGGGCCTCAGTTGTATAGAACTTTACATTTGTCAAGTAATGTAAGTTTTCAGATTTTTCTGTTTGGTGGTTACAATAGGGGTGTTAAGAAAGTTTTTTTAGGCACATTATTCATTGTGGTAGAAAATACATTTTAAGCCAAAACAGTTTTAAAAACGTTAAGTTTTAAGAAACTTCGATCTTCATATTTTTGTAAATTGTTATGTTTTTCTGTAAAGTTAGACTTACGAGCCTCAGTAAATTACGCTTTTAATACAATATCGGTACATGATCGATTTATGTCTATTTTTATTGGTCAGTTGAAGACAAGTTGTTCAGTTCAAGTTCATGGAGAGCATATACCTCGATTTTTCGGTAAACGCTTCTGGGCGGTTACACGTATAAATCGACAGACTATTAGACATACAGGGACAGTTACAGCTTTGAGACTAGAGCACTAGCTTGGAAGTAAGTGTCCGCAACATACGGCATTTGGGTAAGTTATTTTATTTTTCCATTATACATTTTTGATACTAGTTTTTGCTAGGTGAAATAAATTGCTTTTTTATTTAAATATTGCAATTTATGCTTATAGGAATAAAGTTAATTGTTGTTTTTTTTGCATTTTTACAAGTAAACGCCGAAGTCGTGTTTTAATTTTTAAATAGTTGTCAAAAGTGGTAACTTGCATTATATGTGTAGTTGTTTGCTTGTGTGCATAATCCTTGGTACGTGAGGCATGTATAATAATGACTTTGTAAAGGTCTTTATATCATTTGTTTTGTGTACGCGCTGTATGTATCAATTGATTTTATAAACATTAGAGTTTGATTTAATTCAATATTACACATTACGGTGGAGTAGCATATTTAACATGTAGATGATATTTGGTTAATTGTATTATATATACAACTTTTTGGTGCATTTAAAATATGCATTCAAGCGAGTAGCAATACTTTATAAGAAACGTGTGCATTTATGGAAGTAAACAAGTGTGTGATACATTGTATGACATTGTACCATAAATATTTATATGGTATGACTTGTAAGACAGTCGTTAATGACAAAAGTATTTACTAATGTCATTTATTTTAGCCGTTTCAATGTGGTGAGTTGTTTGGCATGGTAGACGTCAGGTCGTCAACGCAACGTTAGCGTTACGCCAGTGCTACATGAGCATCCGCAAGTCTACAGGACGTCATACTCGTTGACATTACCTACGACACCTCGTTATAAGGCGGAAATACGGGGAACCGTTCGCACCGGTATACGGCCGGTCACATAAGACGTCATTAGTACGTTCTACTTCCGGGCATAGTCTGCTCGGCGTTTGACAACGTTCTACTTCCGGGCATAGTCTGCTCGCTGTTTGACAGAACACTACTTCCGGGCTTCATACAGCTCGGGTATCTACAGTCTACTACCGAGCTTGATACAGCTACGGTATCTAGTCTACTTCCGGGCTCGATACAGCTCGGGTATCTACAGACTACTTCCGGGCTTGATACAGCTCGGGTATCTACAGTCTACTTTTGGGCTTAATACAGCTCGGGTTATATGCACTCTACTTTCGGGCTTGGTTCAGCTCGGAGTTTGCTACTAAGCAGTATACTACAACCGGTACTCAGTTCCGGATCTGGTCATTGATGGCTGGACATATGTTCAGGTCGTGACACTCGATATTACTCCACCACTACATCTAATATCTACAGTTTGACTACGTTAACAGGCCATACACTTTGATTTTTTTTGTTTATTTCTTTTTATAGTCATATCATATTGTAAATAGTTTATTTTAATGTTGTAAATAAATTTATTTATTGTTCACGTGTATTTGTATCTGGTTCTGGAGGCATTATTGCATTGGGTTATCACAGCTTCTGCAATCCTAACCGTTACAGTGTTCAATCGCTATATTAATCGAATGTAGGTCATTTTAGCTGTGCTGTTTATCCTATTTCCACTTACAAATCAGTAAAAGCATACGTTGTAAGACGCCATCTGTTGAAAATGACTACACTGCTTTGAGAAATAGACACACCGTGAACAGTGACGAACAACGTAAACAGTTAAATAAAACGTGTTGTATGCTCATTGTTTCTAAATTCACCATTTATATGTGATAATAACCAGCATGTGCAGGTTAACTACACATACACTTTGTAATGCATTTTTTGTGAATGTAATATTTACTCAAGATCAGATATATGCAAGATATTTGACTACATATCTCAAACTGAATCCTTATCAAATAAACAGTTGATTGAACTTTATTCTCAATCAGAAAAAAAACTATCTTTTGACAAGTCATGATGTATTTATGACCACATTCTCTGAATATTAATCTTCAATAACTCGTCCAATCAATTTGAAGATGTCGTCCTATCAATTCGAAGAATTAAAGGCGCCAGAGCGACATTGCAGTGCTGAAGTATGATTATGTTACGACAGAAAATAACTTTAAGGAATATAAACATGTTTGACCTTTCTGGACCGGAGTATACAATTGTAATAAACCTCACCGATTTTATTAAAGTCAGTTTTGCACACGAGCAAACGCTGGAGGACGTGCGCAGGTGGTACGTTGATAATATACTGCTGTAAATGGATGCTCGTGTTGAATTGAATTCATAATCAATATTGCACGTTTAATAAATTAGAAGAGATCATAAACGAATTCATGAAATGCACATTATGTGAACATTTGCCGGAAGAAAATGCGCAACCGAGCATTCTCTTGTCACTGCGAATGGTGTATATCAGTTAAGATGTTTAAAAAAATAGCGTTATAATGGAGTTACTTTTCTTTTTTTATTCTGTCTAACGTATTCGTATGCATCGGAACTCAAATTGTTGATACTTACGCAACTGCCAACACTAAGCGTTAGATTATATATTGATTACACTTATTGGGGCATACAATTCTATACCGGTTCTCAGAATATTCAAATATGTTTACAAATTAGGTTAGGTATGTAATTTATTTTACAGGAGTTTGATATATGTATCAACATTCTACTTACAAAGCTGATGTCTTTCAATTTCACTGTTTTCAAAACTTCAGCAAATTTTAAGTTAACATATAAAAACGTGTTGGTAATTAAATATGATCTGTTATTTTCCGCTATCATGTAATAGTTCTCCGAGACAGGCGAATAACACATAATTTTCTATGAAACACGTTTCGAAAAGTTTTTAAAAATAATGTTCACACGATAAAGATGGAAGTAGCTTGTTCAGGTGCATGCTATACGTAAACAATTGTTGATGTCTAAATTGTAAAAGATGGACGATTTCAAGGCCAAAATTGTTCCTTTATAAATTGTGTTTATTTAGAGATCTTATTATATATAATATCGGTTACAACCTCTGACAAATATACTTATTTTGGGAAACTATCGCGCAGTTACGTTGGTTTATGCGTTGGTTTATGCATCGAGTTTTTATTTATCAATTTCAACGTCGCACCACAAAACCACAATTCAAGACGAAATCAACATATCGCGAACAACTTACCTTTACAAAAAGAGTTGATGTGGTTTTGGGGGAAAAGGTGGGAGAAGAGCAATATTGTGTGCACTGAAAAAAAAGTATTTGTTGCGTGCCTTGACGCGGTCCCATATGTTCACACCTTTTTTACGACTGACCTTTACAAACTTGCGGAGGAATTATCTTTTGCAGAACAACTTGAGCAAAAAAAGCAATATTGCCTGCATTCAGGCTCTGGAAGTAATATAAAATTTCATAGTCATGGGCGCCTTGTCGAGGTCCCTAGAACTGTCTAAAACTGCTTTATTATAATTGCGTAATACTGTGCAGATTCGCCTTATTAAATATTATTATTACTGTTTTCCAACCACTTTTCGTGCTTATTATTTCATGTAATGCATTAAATGATTAACCTTGAGCTCCGAAAACCTGCAATGGCTGTCCCTAAAAAAAATTTTTGGCACACCAAGCAAACCCGTAAATTCACAGCAATTATTAGTTTGACAACTATATGCATGTTTGTAAGAATATTTAACGTTACTATTGTTTTATGTAAACATTGACATTAAATACTTTAATATAAATTCATATTTGTTTTCACCTAAGTTACCATTTAAATAAATATACCACCTTTACAACAATACGATTGTAATATTGTCAATGTTGCGACGAAACATTAAAACAATTTCATGCAGTTGAATGAAGAACGCGTGAAATAAATGAAACAACTAAAACGCTAATAATACATGTTTTTTTAAAACCTGAATAACAATTAAAATTGTCGTACAACGAATAATTAAACTTGAAATAGAATAAAATTTACCGATTATGTATGTTTTACCCCAACGCGTTTATCATGCGAATATAACACGCTCTCAGAAACTCTATGTATCAAATATGTGCATATGTTGTGCAAACATCTTTGGATTTCATCGTACCAGAAAAAGCGTCTTTCTGACTTCATAAAACGGTATTGTTGATGATACGGTATGAAATTATCTTTGCTTAATACTTATTTGTTTTGCTGAGTTTGAAACCTATCATGATGAATGAAACTTTAAATTTAGTCGACTTCCAAATTAACAACCAGTAACGGTAGCTTATAAATAAACACGGGCTCTCACTATCCCACACAAAGCCGAACTCTCAACAGGTTCTAATAAATGACAACACTCAAAACAATAAGCAAACATAGTCTGACCATCGGGCACATGTGATAAGAAGTCACAACAGGCGACAAAAAGTCTTTTTTAAACGATCGCTTAAATAACTATCATCATCAATAATATTTAAACAGCTCTCCAGTGTGGTTTTGAAATACTCATAGGAGAAGTCGCGTAGTCTCATATGCCAATCTTACGTGTAAATGTATAGTTTTTTATACTGTAACAGACCAACATAAGATAGTCCATAAGGAAGGCTTGGTTGTGAAAATAAATGACATATGTAAGTTTAATAATTTGTGTAATGCTAGAAATTTACAACAGTACACTACCGGTTTTGCTTTAGCTTGAAAGTTTGTTATTTATAATCTGAAAGAGTTAATCTTTAGTTATAAAACGATCTGACTACGTGGCGGTAAATTCAATAAAAGTCTTCAAACTTCACATTTTAATAACATATGATCGAAAGGAGTTATTATGAATCGGTACAAGTAACAATTACCGCTGAATATGATAAGAGACTCAGTCTCAGGAAATCAGTCAACTGCATTTATTGTAACAAGAATTTCTCTCCTGGAGATCATTATGACTTTTAGTTTTGAGTTGGTATTTGGTAATAAATCTCTAAGTGGTGAACAGGAAGCATACATTTTACATTCAAACAGCAGGGTTGACGGTATACCAATTAAAGAACAGGTCGACACCGCTCGCAATATTTTAGATACAAATTGAGTATTGCTCGCACGATCAGCAACGTAAAATATATAACACAAACGCATTCTAGGTATTCGCAAACGTCATAAATTAACTCTATCCTTTCCTTATTGCATGGTTTTGTTGCATATTAGACCAATCATTTACGGATTTGATAGCCCAGTACCACTACATTACAATTATAATCGCAATATAAGTACTCATAAAATCATCATGCATGTAATGTTTATTGATATTTAATGAACTATCACCTATCTGCATACCGGATTAACTTTATCGTACAATTATTCCGTAAATTGTGTCGGTCATGATTACCATTCCAGTAGTCATATTTCCCGTTTGGAACACCGGGAAATTAAACTCGAAAATTATATAATTTTGATAACACCATCGAAAGAAGTCAGATGCTAATGTTCAAATTTCTAAGAACGTAACAAATAACACAAACTGAAAATGACTTCTTTCTAAATAGATACAGTAATACGAATTTATTAAAATTATGCTCTACAAACAGATGCATTGTTTTGTTATGAAATAATGATTTCCGTCGCGCAATTTGTATTTTGGGTAAGTTTAATAACCATTCAGTTACATAAACGAAATATAATATGCTAATAAATAATAAAGTGTGAACAACTGTACCCGTTTTATCAGTTGGTTATAAAGTAGTTGCTTGCATGTTATCTTTTATACATAATATTATGTATATAAGCTATACACGTTAAATGCCTATTTTTAACAAATATAAATGTAAATTAACACTATATTGTTTGAAACATCAACAATCGCCCACCAAGTTGAGTAAATTATATTAAAGGTTCAATTTTATCTCAAGTACCTTTCGGAAGTAACCAGCTACCTGACTTGTTAACATATTTAACGAACCATATGGTTCTGATAACATTCATAATTCAATACACGTTGGTTACAAATTATTTCTACTGGGCAAATTTAATAAAAAGGTACCAAAAACTACACTAAAACGATCTACAAATGAATAATAAACCGCCCCTTGGCACAATTGGTTTATGATGAAACACGCGGCAGGTTGCTTGCACTCGTATAACAATCGGCCAGGTATTTTGTTTATGATGCCGATGCTGTATAATTTACACAGAGTTTTGGATAAACTTGGAAAATTTTAATAAAGCAAATAAGGATTGAAAGCCCCGGGGTCACCTAATCGTGTAAAACTAGTAATACGAGAATCATGCAGCGACATAAATAATTTGTGGTGTATACTTATTTTAAGTTGTAAATGTAAAGCCATTGGGCCATCATACATATAAACTAATTGCATAACACGTATAGTCCCACCTTGATAATATCAGCAAAATATCTAATCATAACAAATACCGAATAAAATGGATTAACATGATTAAGCATCGTTAAAAACTAATGCAAATGGTAGTCGATGCAATGAAATAAATCAATGTCAATAACTTGAGGAAAATTTTAAACTCTTCGTGGTAAACGCTGATATAAAGTTGTACTTAGACTCAATGTTCCGTACATAAGCATTATACATGTATTGCCATTGTAGATTTAGTATTAGCAAATTTCAATCACGGATTGTATTTTGACTCTTTAATTATTTATCTTTCCACGTGTAATCAAATGCACAATGTTCTTAAAATTGCATAATGATTTAGATGGATGGAGTCAACCCGACACAATAACAATTAAATGAACGATTCGATAATAGGATGTTGTCATCCAAATAACTGGTATTAATAATAATATTTCCAACAAAACTCTTAAACCAATCTCGTACAAGCCACGTCTAAATACACGGTCATTAGACTTCTAATCAATTTAATAATTAATTTTATTATATACCTGTTTAATGCTTTTAAGAAAATACAGGTTGTATGAATCGTTGAAATAAATTCCGTAGTATGTTACTCGCTGTTTTCCGATTCTATATTATCATACTAGCCGGACTACCTTCTTTCGAACTACTACCCATTAAATGACGCCACATTACGCGCACCGAAAAAAGGAAACCCCTATTTTATATCGTGTGACGTCATTTCTATGACGACACACAATAGTTTTATTTAAACTCTCTGGAATTTAAGGACATGTCGGAAGTGGTATTTTTTAACAGTAAACTATTTGTTTAAAACATCGAACGAATGTAAAACATTTTTCGGAGTGTGTGTTTATCATGCATAAATGTAAATTTCGATAGAAATACAATAAAATTGTGTGGTTTAAACTAATTTTCGATAAAGACATGGGAGAATAGAATTGGAAGTGCATATCGTTTCAACGTTTTTGTTATAAACATTGGATTAAAGTTGTCAACTTTATTGTTATTAACATTGAATTAACGATGTCATTAAAGTAAGCGTGTCGGAAACCTGTGTTTTCATGGTTCAAATGTTCACACGTTAATTTACATAAACTGTATTCATACGCGTCCTAAATAAACGATGGTGTACCGTTTTATTCATTGTTTTGTCAGTTTTGTTAACTTTTTCGTTAGTAGTTGTATTTAATAAAAGGAATATTACGCTTGTCAATTGTTCCAAGAGTTTGTGTCAGTCGAGTGGCTTGTGCTATTTCGCATCACACTCACGGTTCTGCCTCTCGTGTGATACTTTATCAAACAAGCAACTCGACTGATACAAAGTGTTGGAACAATTGACTAGCGTAGTATTCCGTATGAATCGTCTCCGTCCGTGAGATTTTTCTCCGCTTGAATTATTGGAATCCAGTGGTGCTGAAATGAATTTTGTGCGAAGCATTCCGTTAGAACAAGCAAATGCTTTGTTTAAATATTAGCGGTTTTCTTGTCATAACCTTACATGCCATACATAGTTCAGTTGAACAGAAATACGTAACAAACAATTTTAGACCTAAAAAACACTTCATTTATTGTATTCAATTAGTAGCTGCCAACGGCTCGCTCTTCTATCGTAAGCATAAAGAAAACACATTTAATATAAAGCAGTGAAACTCCAGCTGCTGGAGCAGTATTTAATTCTTATTATAAACAATTAGTTGGTCCTCTTTTTAAGGCAAGTGACCGACTGCCAAAACAGTACACATCAGCACAAAACAGCACAAAACAGCACAATACAAAACAACATTAACACATATAAGAATAAAGCTGGGGTCACCGCCTTAAACGGCCAATGCAAAGCATAGGGAGTATAAACCGGTTTTAGAGCGCTCAACCTAACACTTGGCCCAGCAATAGTCATGATACATTTAAGTGTAAATAAACATCAACCTCATAGCATTGTACCCAAATTGAACAATAATAAAAGGGAATTAAAACGTATTCAATTTAAGTACCATTTAATAACTCAATGGTAGGAAAGATACCAGAGCAAGAGAGGTACAACTTTTTGAGGAACGATGAAATAAAACTACGAACAAGTGTCAACTACATTCCTTCTTTATAGAAAAAGATTTAAGATTATAGCGTCATGTAGTTTATATTTCAGATCATCATCGCGCAAATACAGGAAGAAGCAGCAATAATGGGAGTAAAAGGTCCGTATAACATAGCTTGGTTGTTTATGTGACAGCTACAAAATAAATCAAACAAGAAACGCCTGTCAGAGAGAAAACACAATAAAAATTGAACGCTTTAAACTGAATGACCTATGCATGTACATTAAAATAGTGAAAGTATGAAGCGATGACGTCACACAAATCTATGTTGGCGGGAAAAGAGAAAGAATATCGTATGATGTAATTGATAAGCGAAGACACGATGACGTGAACAAAGTCCAGGGGCTGTGCTGTAACATAAAAAAAAATATTTAAGAGGCGGTACTGTAAAATTGAATTAATAATAAAACCAGCTTAGGTAATTACATATTTAAGAATCACACGTTTAAAATGGTAATTCTATTAATGATTCAAATTTTAAGAGAAGAAAGATATAGTGAATCGAAAACAAACAAGCACGTTTTTTAAGTACGTTAACATCATATCATTTTGACAAAAATGAGTTTATTAAATTGAAAAGTTTAATATATACATTTTCTTTAAGATGTTTTAATTTGCGAACACGTTTCAAAACATCTCCATAAAATGATGGTTGGGAAAATCCATTAGTTAAATGCCATTTTCAAGAAAAATTATATTTAGAAATTAAATCACCATACTTTGAGTGAAATTAAGCGAATTTACTTCTAAGATTATGATTCAAAAAACCCTGTTTTAGCAATGTCTTTGTTAATACACGATTACGATCATAAAAATCTTTAATTCATGAACATTCTCTGGCATAACGTACCAACTGCGAAATGTAAATACCATAGGACGGACCTTTAGGGATATTGCCATCTAGGAACGGAAAATTCACAATTTCAAAGTTAAAGTCGTCCCGTTTGTCGTTTTATCTAGTTTAAACATATTATTATTTATAGGAAGATGTTAGTCTAAATACGTAGCGTCTGTATTGGATTGACAAGATTTATTTAAGACTAGTTCGTTCGGATAGATTTTGTGAATATATTGTTCAAAGAATGGGTTATCTAAATTTAGTATGTCATCAATGTACCTACTAGTAAGGTTAAAACATTGAATTAAATCTAGTTATTTAGTTTTTGATAATTCTAACATAAAATCGCTTTCATAACAATATAAAAAAAGATCAGCTATAAGTGGCGCACAATTAGTACCCATAGGAACGCCGATAATTTGTTTAAATATTTTTCCATTAAATTCAACGAACAAGTTATCCAAAAGAAAAGTAATTGCTGCACAAAAGTCCAAATGATGTAATGATTAGTAAAAAAAGCTGTTTTAGTGTTTAAAGCTAGGTATGAACACTTCTCTCTAGCAAAAGTTTTTTCAATCAAAGAAACAAGTTTGGATTTTATTAAAGCGCGAGGAAGCGTTGTATATAGTGTAGAAAATCATAAGTGCTTACATGTGACACCTTTTGTTTTTGTTTTCAATTTTATCAATTACTTCTAAGGAGTTTTTCATTGACCAAAAGAGGTTAATATTACTATTTTCATTAACTTTATTACAAAATTTAGCTATATGATATCTAATAGCACTCAATGCAGATGTAAGATACACTGATAATTGCTTGGTGGTACAAGACACTGAATTAGCGATAAAGCGACTTTTATAAGGCGTTTTTATGTAATTTAGGAATCCGGTAAAGTGATGGCAAAATTTTTTCAGTAGTATTAACTATTACATTTATTTTTTTGCATTTGGCAATATTATCGGCAATAATTTTATTAGGTGGCTTATTATAATCACAATATGAAGTATTTTTTGAAAGTCTTGTGAAATATTTGAACATAAAACACTCGTCATATTATTATAACATTATTTGCAGCCTTATCTGCAGGAACTATGACGAATTTGGATTTTAAATCTTCAAAAAAATTACAGAGAGTTTGTTTATTAAATTAAGGTGAATGTGGTAGGGCCAAAGAATTTGTACTATACAAATGTTTTTTTATTCAAAGCCATATTTAATACTTTTGTTTTCCATTCATTAAGTGCAGTAATTTCAGCATTTTCCTTTCTGCACCATTTAGTGCAATAATTCTGTAAAGATGTTTCGATATTCTTAATTTTATAATATTAAGAACGTTTACATGCAAGACGCTGTCAATTATTAACTCTTGCCTGATCTTATTGACTGTGATTTGTGACCAAATTTTATAATGTCTGAGTATTTAATCATGTTACATACCAGACTATAAGCATTGTACTAAGTTTGACAAAAATTTGATTACGCCCAAAAATAAGGCCTTTAAATAAATTTCAACCTGTGTGTGTTCATATATCGTTATTGCTTAACTTCCTAAGATAATATTTCTTTCATATTCATGTCCTTTTTTATAAATATATCCAATTACATGACTTGCATATAAAATTCATGTGATATTCAATTTTTCGATTCGCTCAGAAAATAATTGCTAGACGACACGAAGTGCTAAATTCGACATCTTATAAGCCCAGAAAAAAAACGTGAACACTTGTGGCCAATGAGGGAATTTAATTTAAATGAGCTATACTTTACAGTTAATGTATATTTGATATGAACGTAATTAAGTTTATGTGATGAATGTCTGTTTTATATTATTTAATTTAAATGAGCTATGTTTTACGGCAAATGTTTATTTCATTTATTTTATATCAACTTAATTACGTTTTAGCGATGAATGGCTTTTTTCTAACTTTGAATATTTTTTGTCGGAAGTTTCGCTTGGCTATAAAACGTATGCTCCACTCTTCAAACACAATATACAGTTGTTTGGTTGTTCAATGGATATCAACACATGTTAACACAAACTTGAAATGATGACTTTGAGATGTTGACGTATGGTTTCTTCTAGTGATACCTTTAGTATTTCAATATACCTTTGTTACATGTTACATTTCAATGCCTTTTGGTCCTTTAATAAGGTTAACGTGTCACATTAGATGTCAATGCAGACAATATAAAAACATAAAGAATAAATAAACACAAGTTTATTTTATTATATAGGCTATTGCAGACATAATTATGCTCGGTATTTCATAATTCTTGTAAAATAATATTGTTTACAGGTTATTATAAACTAAATAACCAGTAATATAAAATAATATCGATGTTTACTCGTTTCACTAATGTTAATTTGGGAAGTCGAATGGCCACGAGCCAATTTGAAGTATTCCAATATTACAAATCTCTGCAATATAAGATTATGGAACACACTCCCATGGGCCCAGGCTTTTAATTAATAGTAATTATCGATGTTCCAGACGGGCAAAATAAAAAAAAAAGAAATGTGTGTCTCGTTTCCATGTAAATATCCGCGACGCCTAAAACAATCAACCCTGTGATAATAAAATAGAGAATGTATTTTGCAATATTATAGCTTGTGACTGTTTGGATGTGCTCAGATGTAAATTATATGAATTAACGTTTGTTATGACCGTTCGTGCATTTCTCATGACAGTCCATCGCCTCAAACCTTTTGGGTCGGTAATGAGTTCGCAAATTTACATTGCCAGTTAATCACTGTTTTTTTAACATTCCCCCACATTCAGACATTTCAATAATTATGCTAAGTTTGGTAAAAATGATACATGAGACTGACAACAAAGATCGTTTATAAAAAGACATGCAAACTATCGAAAATCCTTGAGAGTCAAGTTCTGCATTGTAATCCTTTATAACAGGGGTTTCAGCCTTCATGACTGGCACTGCAATAGGTCAAAATGTATATTTTATTATATGGTAATTTTCAACAAAAGTCATGGATGGAAAAATAACAATTTAAACAAAATAATGAAGCACTTGAAACATTTTCAGGTCTTTACTGATTGCTAAATTTCGCCATCTATTTAAGGCAATAGATTATACGAAGTAAGGCATTACATAAATAGTTGCATAAAACATTAATGTGAACATGTGACTTAATCTTGGGTCAATTCTAGTTAATACAGCCTTAAGTTTTGAACCGGCTGAGATGCGATTATAATTATTACAACGTGTTTTATAAAATAGCTAATATTGCAACGTTCGTCGTAGAAAAGATTACGTGCATGGATAAATGACGCGTTGTTCGATACCACTTGGGACAAATGTGTAAAAGTTATATTTAGCCTTACACATAGTCCGAATCGCGGTAGTTTCACTGTATTTATACGCAAACCAATAAATAAGTTGCAACATTAAATTATACTTAATGATTCTACTTTACTCTTTGCGATAATTAATAATTATTAAACTTTACAATATAAATAAATTTTACAAACAATGAAATACTAAAGAATTTAGGACATATTGAAACTATTCTAAGGAAAGCAAAAGAAACACGGTTTTAGAGACGTTTGGCATTTATTCATTATGTGCATAATGCATTTCGTCATTTGCGTTTGGGATATAGCATAGCTATACGGCAATGCCTTTATAAGACTACACAGATGTAGTTTTGATATCCAATAACTATTAACAATATGACACTGAAGCTTAAACAAATCGAGCATAAATGTGTAGGAAGAACCTTGCAAATGCAGTGATTGTTTTAATTTTTCGTTATTAAAATCTTTGTTAAGCTATGGTGGCATTCATAATGAGCGGACTCAAATGATTTAAACAATTTTAAAAGATGATGTCACAAGACACGACGACGAACGACTGTCAAGATCTTATGATAAAATATCACCATTTATCACTTTAAATGTTTCGGTTTGTTAAAAGCAAACTCCATATACCACTGACAGAAAACGATCTCCGAGCGCCTCTGAATTTGACACTTGTAATTTTAGTTATATAGTAAATTTGTAAGAACTATATTAAGTTGACATGTCATCTCTACAAGTATGAGCATGGGACATAAAGTACAAATTTGTATAGGGTTATGTTTCAAACTTGGAGTATTTTGAAACAATATCGATAGCTTTATTCAACCTTCTAACCTAAATAATTATAGTTTTCAATCGGTAAGAGCCAGTATTTGGTTTACATGAAACATCAGCAGAAAACTGGCAACCCCAACATTTTCATTCCCTTATATCTTTTTGTCCTAACCGGAGATCAATATTCGCGATGAATAAAATATTGCATGACATCTAGTTCAGAAAATATCTAAGTCTACCACGCCTTAAAATCCGTTTTACTTATTGGAAGGTTGGTATATATAGAATATTATGTTAGTTTTGGATAAAGATCAAGTTTATCATTCGAGGCTAAAAACCAGGGTAGCGCTACCATGGTTCGAGCCGAGCATTATAAACTTCATCTTTATTTAAAACTCACATACTATTATATTTATCCTATTATTTCCTCCCCTTTTACATTAATAATTATAAAATATCGCATTTTTTAACGATTTTATCTGTCCGTATTTGTCAAAAACAAATTCTCTAATTTTTTGAAAAACCCAAATCTGATCGTTGTTATACTATCGATTTTCCTCTGGTAATAGGATAAAACTAAGATATTTACTCTTTAAAAGATCACACATTTGTTTCAAAGCCATAAAATACATAGTATTAATATGCATGCGTCCCCCAAAAATACCGTTCCAAGTGGATACCTGAAGAGACGCAGTTGATAATTTAATGATAAACATGTCCAGAAATTAAATTATTCACTGTTCTATTTTTCAATTTGAATGAACAGTAATTGACATAAGAAAAGTAAGTCAAGTGATTTATATAGTTTTGCGATATATTGGTATTTAAAGCCACACACCTTATTTGGCATAGTACATTTAAGTATAAATAAAAAACATATTTTATCTTTGCCATTAAGAATATGTCTGGTGGTTACAAGGTAGAAATCCGTCATGTTTGCGCTTTAAAACTTAAAAATAATCGAGATTGTCGAAATGGACTTATTGGTCTAGAAATCCTCCTTTCGGTTTAAAAAGCGGTACCGTTTGAGCAATAATAAATTACTTGCTTACTAGGCTATAGATTTAATTTTATTTTTGCCAATTAGAATATACCTGGTGGTTACTGGTGGTTACAAGGTAGAAATCCGTCTTTGTGCGCTTTGAAACTTAAAAATAATCGCGTTTATCGAAATGGATAGACGAATACGTCTAGAAATCCTATTTTCGGTTTCAAAAGCGGTAGCGTTTGTAAAATTATAAATTAATTGATTACTAGGCTATAGATTTAATGACACTTTTGCACACTTTCAAATTGCATCTATATATATTCACTAACACGTATTATATTTCAAAGTCAGAGTCAAGGTGAGTGACTTAAACATATAGAAAATTCATTAAAAACGTTAACATAAATAAAATATATGCTATAGAACATAGGGTGCTAATTTAAAAGTGTATTTGCATTACATACATTTGACAGTATTATCAAATTGTCCATCTAATTATGGATAATCTCATTTTTGCATTTACAAAATAAATACTCCACTTTGCAAATTGTCAACCAGATTCCGAAATGTTTTTTACTGATATCGGCTTGACATTATATAACAGAAAACAGGCAGAAAATAAAAGCAATTTTGTTACAAGAAACACCAAGCTGTTCACTCAAAACCCTTCATGAATTTCACGAGATACAATTTACTTTTCGTTAGTTGGCAAGACAACAATATTCCCGTGGTAACCTATCTTTGGATATCACTTAATTGCGACTACGATTTTATCGGAAATATAAAAACAAGTATGTAATAAAAGCACTTAACCAAGAACATCATGGTATTGATCAATGTCTTTCATTTTTACATGTTGCTGATTAATGACAGTATATATGACATAAAACTTGTTTCGTTCAAATTATGTTTCAAGTAAACCTTCAAGCATGTTGTGCGATCAATTTACAACTGCGTCTTCGACTTTGCTCATAAGAGCGCGGTAAAATGCATAAAAAAGCAATATATGATCGAGTACAAATTCAAAAATTTCAAATAAATGGTCACGTTCTCTATAAAAATCATAAACAAAAATAAGATTTCATATAAAACTTAATCGTGTAGTTAAGCAAAATGAATGGAAAAACTGCGCATTATTCAAATCGTTTGTTTCAGTCGTTTTGTCATCAAAACTTTGACCACAAAGCTCCGAAAAGAGCAGTGAAACCCCTGAACATAACATCATTGCACACCATTGATCAATTGCCGTATTCGCTTATACCACGGAGAAATCCGAACACTCATAGAAACAACGCCCACATAAAAAAGTTCATATGTGTTCTTACTCGTTATCTTAAAATGCGCGTACGGAATAATTGTGTGTAATAATATTACTATCATGCAAATGTATATGCTAGTAAGTACGATACATGCAGACCGCTCTGCCCCGTTTCTGAAGTTGTTGCGTATTCTAGGTTAGTTGAATGGATTATGAAACAATGTTCTATTTTTGATCACTGAATGATGCATCTATAGTTATGCAACCCATGTTTTGTTTGACACATAACAACAGACGAATTTTGAAGAACAAATGTTATTACCTGTATGAAATGCATATACAATATACTGAAAATGAATGCGGGTTATTTAAATTGTGCTGTGTGCTTTGTGATTTTAACACAATACTTTATGTTTTGAAAATATGTGTAAGTAATTGGGGCACAATATCTTAAAAAGTATTGACAAGGGAGTTCTAATAAAATAATGCATACTTTAAAATATTCTGGCATACGATGCGGATTTCGAAAATGAATTAAATCCCTGTATGACATGAACATTTGCTTAAAACTAGTCCAATTCAAATGATGTATATACACATAAATCCTAGTGTTTAAAGACTATTTTAGGATATAGGTAAAACAACGTTGAACATAATATAAAGCTTAACATCATAGATACATGACTTTATACATATGTTAAATAGATTTTAAAGGGAATTATGTCTATTCAACAAGAAGAGCACATCAAAACTACGGGTAACTATCGAACATGATGCCCACCTGAAAATATCGTTACTTAAAGGATATACGCAATAAACGTGTGTATGCATAACATGCAAAACCTCCGTAAGTTGTCAATATAAAACATGTGATATGTACATAAATTGTTCACGCAATATACACTGTACCAATTAGAATACATATGCTCTGCAGAACCATTCTTTGGTATGAAAATTCAGTTTTGTTTATATGAGATTGCAACCTATCATTTACATCATGTCTTTGCAACATAAAAGTCGCCTGACAGATTGGCATCTTTCTCACGGATTCACCGCATTACAAAGATGAAATATAATCTTAACATGCTTAAAAGCTGTAACAGTTTAATATTTTGAATGAATTAATATAGGTAAAATGAAGATTTTGTACTCGACCTCTGATGTTATATTTATCTTAGTACTAAAAGCAAATTAAACATTGCAAAAGACATTGGTACTAGCGTTTTAATATGTTTCGTAGCAGGACAGATAGAAACATTTACAATCACGAAATGACCAACTTTTCAGACACACAAAAAAGGCTGCGACTAAATGGACAACGGTTCTTCATATAGAGACATACTTGCTAAAAAGTAAACGAGTTCTGCATGTGTGTGTGCGCGCGTCTGGTTGTGTATATTGTGTGTATGTTTGTTTCTTCTGATATAAATCACATAAAAAAATGGTTCTCATATATGTATTTAACCCACACCACAACATGATATATTTAACAGTAAAGCGTTATAAGTCTGTTAAAACGAATGATTTACATGTCAGCATGAAAAATGGTGTGTAATACCAAATATATTAAATGATATACGTCCTGTGTAGTCCGAAAGGAGGTTTTCGTACATTTAATGCAAGGGACATTGCATTATTATTCGGAAAGCCGCATTTTACTCAATGCTCCTTCAGTCAGTTTTCGTCTCAAAATAGCCTAAAATAACCATCCGATTTGTATTCCTGATCGTATAAATTATATGACTTAACTTAATCCAGAATTATTAGCGGTTGTTAGGAGTCAATTAAAACCTCTATGGTATCAATTACATGTCAGCATTTTGACGCTTGGGAACCCAAATTAAATCACCCAATGTCAGTTTTATTACAATTTGGCTGACTCACGATTGTTCTCAAATTGCAAAAAAATACCATAGTGGGACTTCGCTTTGTTTCATAAAGACTTCGAAATAATTTATTTACGATTGTGTGAAGCTTTTCTTTTTTGTAGCTCTATGTGAGCGTGTGTGTGTCTAATCCGTTTACAAATGTCCGACTTATTCGTTACAACTTGTCTTAAATAAATTAAGTTATTTAAATCATAACTTGATCTTGAGCACAACCACAGAACACAGTGTTAAGTTGATCGAATTAAAGATTAAATTAAACATTTCATTTTCTACTATCATATACATTGACATAATTATAAGTATTTTTAAGAAATCTCTAAATTAGAACGATGTAAATATGTTGAATATGATTGAGGACGACTTTCTAGAGGAAACGTATTTGAGAAGTGTCAATACTGGTATTATTGGAAGCTTTAAGTGTGGGCATACTAATTTTATTTGAAATATATGCACTGATATTATGAGTGATTAAACTAGAATAAGCCCAATAGTCAATCACAGATTATAGCGTACTGGACATTTATAATTACTAATTGTTATTATATTTCATAATTATAGTTTACAATTTTTAAACACATTTATAACTGTAGATATTGACACTTATTCAAACATACAGTTGTCAAAGCAACTTTTTTCATTTGTAGTCATAAAAGAACGGCACTCGAGTTGTCTCATAAATTATTTGACATCAATACGATAAGGATTTGCATATTTTTAACATTTATAAACAAGAAAACAATCAAAGATCATTACAAACTTTTCTCAAGACAACCGTCTTTGAACAATGTTTTAAGCTAGAGGTAAAAGAAACAATTTGGTACACAGACAACTCAATAACTTTTGTTGAAACGAAATTAATTATGAATAAAATAAATTGGACAATGTTGATTTGGGGTATTTCAAACGCGGTATGATGAAAATGGTGTGTTTTGTCCTTCGTAATAAAAAATAATATGAGAGTACACATATAAGCAAACATTCCTGTAATCATGATTGTTATGGCCGATGCTACACACATATTGAAGAACATCAGTAATTGAATATGTACAATATTTTCATATCACTCATGTATAGCCTCATAATTACGTTTTGATGTTTTTCACAGGTATCCTATTGTTACCAAAATCCTAAAACGTATGTTAAGAAATGATTACCATTCCATCATGCAATTTCCCGTTTAGCATGCTGGTAAATAAGACGCACCCGACTGTATTGCAATCTCGACTCGAATCTCAAACTATCCAGATGATAACGTTCGTTCAAATGAATCAAATTACAGACGCAGAATATGAAGATGCTCAATAGATCGTATCATGAAAAGATATATTAACATCAAATGGTATAATAATACGAAACTTAGCACAATGCATGAATATAAAAAATACTACAAAAGCGTACATTTGTATTGAATAATATTGTGTGTTGTTTTGTTGTTCAGTTGATATAACATTGTATTAATATACGCGTATTACATTATTATTGGCCACATATAACTATTTTAGTCATGGAAAAGTTTACCATTACCGCTGACTTTCAGAACCCTGCCGAAAGACCACACAGTCGATGAGTTCGCGCTCTATTCCATCTAACATCACGCTAACAGATTATTATAAAAACTACCATCATTCAACACACGTTGTTAACTCAACCTGCCCACTTCACAAATATGATAAGGACGCACCGCAGCGACAATAGAGTACGTATAAAAGCATCATTGCCATCAAAAAATAACTTTGAATCGTTCCTGTAGCATTTTTAGGTGGCATTGACGCTGCTACACACGACACCATGCTTGGTTTCAAATAACATTCCTTCAATTACAGTTCTGCTTAATGACGCATGCAGATTTGACCCTTACCCACGCACATCAGACGTTCCACAAATGTCAAAAGTAATATGTCTATGTCTAAACTTAAAATTTCTCTTTGTTCTACTGTGCATCCAATTAACAGAAACTTATACATGCTCATATTGGCGATATTAAAAACTGAACTTTTTTACGATTATATCTTAGACGGAGTTTTATCTTTCAATGACCAAAACTGGATTTGTATATTATCACATATATGTTGCTTTATTGACTATATGTATATTTTATTTTCAATTATGCAAAAAGTTTTTAAAATGAAAGCGCGACGAAATATGCACAATAATTGATTAAGAAACCATATGCTGAACTGGAACTTACAACTATTCACGCCGAAATGGAAAATTCCCAAGGCTACTAATACATTATTTTCAAACGGCTATGTATTCTTGTACTACGTAAAATGCCCTATTGCTTGATATGTTGGCATGTCATGGTATGGAATTGGGACCTCGACCCTTAATCCTCTACTGTCAGATGGGATGGAATTCGTTTAGTATTCAGAACACATGATTTCGTCATTTTAAAAATGTTCTATAACGATGCTGTTATTTCTACAATTGGTTTTGCGTTGACCGTTAACAACATAACAGTATGATCGCATATTTTTTATTGTATTAACAATGACTGTTTTGATAAACGTGTATTTCATGGTTGTTATTTTTTCACAAGGTCTTAAACGTAATCAACTCATTGGAATTTTATGACGGAATATATTTAATATTCTATTTTTGTTCGTTTCAAACTGAAGAAAAAAAGGATTTTCCTACTTTTATTGCCAAAAAATTTAACTTTCAACAAACATGCATGAAGTTAAATTAACGAACACTTTTGATACTGTTTAGTATCACATTTAAAATGTTAACATTTAACATAATTAAGAAAATAATTTTCATTAAATTACGAACAACTTCAGGTGGAAACATAGTGTTTTACAAGTAAAAATTATGTATGCTTCTTTAATGTACACACTATTATAAATTTTCATCATGGTTCGTAAAATTACGAAACATTTTCCTGGAGAAAATCTGTTGTTGTTTCTTTATTTCATCGTTAGTCAACATATGTGACCTTCAGTAAATTTACTAATTAACTATTATAAAGTGTCATCAGTGTTCGTAAAATAACGAACATTTGAAGGAAGAAAAAATAGTTTTTTCATCGAAAATCAAAATGTGTGATGTTTTGTAAGTTTACAAAGTAATTTCAATTTTCGTCATTTTTCGTTAAATTACTAACATTTTCGTGAAGACAAATCGGTTGTTTTTTATTCGTATTTCAACATATTTGATGCTTCGTAAATGTACAAACTGTTATGAATTGTCAGTTATACTTTAAATAAATATATACTAATAATAGAAATTAACAACAGTACAATTTTAATAACATATGATCGCAGGAAGATATCAGGAATCGGTACAAGTTACAATTACCGCTGAATATCATCAGAGCCTTGCATCTCGCGTCAGTCGGGTCATCTGGCGTGAATATCAAATGGGATTTAAACTGGTATCGGGGACTCTCGCATGCGATTTCATATCGATAAATGTTATTTGCATTGTTATTGCACGATATCTGCTGACGACATTATGAGATGTAGCAGATATGTGCCATTCTAATTTGGTAAGCCATACTATTTATACGATAAAGTCAAAAACTGATGGCCTGTTAAGTTTAGGACCAACAGTAGGCTAAATTAACCCATTTATGCCTAGTGGACTCTCCCATCTTTCTGAATTGAATCAATTTATTTCCAAAATTTGGGATGTCTAGTATATTTATTTCTATATTAAGAATAGGACTTACAGAAATTCCTTTAAGCAAACAGCGCAGACCCTGGTGAGACGCCGCATCATGCGGCGTCTCATCCGGGAGTACGCTGTTTGCCAAGGCCTTTTTTTTAGACGCTAGAGTCTGGGTTACTATTGTTCCATAATATTCCCGGGTGAAGGAAATCTTAAATCGTAACGGAATTTTGCATAGGCTCTTTTACAGCGGATTGTGCAAATGATGGATTTGTACAACTTAAATATTCCGCGTATTACCATATGTCGATCGCACTATTAACGAACGTATGTATCTTTGAATATATACATACTTTGAATATTAGTCATAGTATAACATTTTACGCAATTTGACGTTTAAGGTGATTCCACTAATCATTAAGTTCATCCTCGCATAACTTAAGGAAAGTTTAACCAATCCTTTGCTAAGTTGATAGTCCTTAACTGTTTCATTACAAAGAAAATCGCATTATAAGTACTCGTTAAAGTATTAATTCATGAACTGCTCGGCATACCGGATTAACTTTATCGTACAAGAATTCCGTGCATTGTGTCTGCATTGATAACAATTCAAGTAGGCTAGTTCCCGTTTGGCACACCGGTAAATTGAACACGCACGACAATTGCATAATCTTGATAACAACATAAAAAGAGCCAGATGCTAAAGTTCAAATTTAAAAAACGAAACAAATAACACATACTTACAATGACTTCTTTCTAAATATATATTGTAATACGATTTTATTAAAATTAAGTTCTACAAACAGATGTCTACTTTCGTTTTGAAACAATGATTTCCGTCGAGCACTTGGCATTTTTGAAAGTTACATAACCATTCAATTACATTACAGTCGCCGTGGTGTAATGGATATGGTGTCCGCCTTGCGACCGGGAGGTCACGGGTTCGATCCCCACCGTGGGAGCGTTCTTTAGATTTCCCCCAAAGACACCAAGTACTGGTTCTAGGCCCAGGAAACGGACTCGAGAGCGTTTATATAAGCCTAAGGCTTTCGACGCAATCGAGCTAAAATAAATAGGTTTAAACTAATTACACAAACGAAATAAAATGTGCTAATAAATAATAAAGTGTGAAACATTTTACCCGTTCAATCCTTTGGTTCTAAAGTATTTGCTTTTATGTCATCTTTCATGCATAATACTATGTATATACGTTATACACATATACATGTTAAATGCCTATTTTTAACGAACATGAATGTGAATTAACACTATATTGTTTGAAAAAAAAAATCGCCCACATATTCGCGTAATTTATATTTAAGTTTCAATGTTATCTCATGTAACTTTCGGAAGGAGGCAGCTACCTGACTTGTTAACATATTTAATGAACCATATGGTTCATATAACAATCATAATTCAATACACGTTGGTAACAAATTCTTTTTTCTGGGCAATGTGATACGAAGGCATCCAATACTTCACTAAAACTTCTATACAACGATCGTATCCATAGTTATCATTACAAATGAATAATTAAGCGTCCCTTCACATACTTGGTTTACGGTGAAATGCACGCCAGGTTGCGTGCATACGTGTAACAATGGGTCAGGTATTTTGTTCATGATACTGTAGATTTACACACAATTTTAAAATTAACTTGGAAAATTTAATAAACGAATCAGAGAACCACATAGCAATCCACGCAATTGAAAGTCGGGGTCACCTAATCATGTAAAACTAGTATGAAAATCAAGCAGAGGCATACATATAGTTGTGGTTTATACTTATTATAAGTTGTAAATGTACAGCCTATTGGACTTAAGACATATCAACAATGGCATAATTTGTATTGTCCCACCTTGATACTATCAGGCAAATATCTAATCAGTATATATATATCTTACCATTTCATGGATTTACATGATTAAACATCGTTACGTAGTAATACTAATAGTTGTCGATGCATTGAAATAAATCCTTTGTCAATAATTTTGGATAGTTTAAACTAGTGGTAATAAACGCTGATATAAAGCTGTTTTTGGATTGCATGTTCCGTACATTCGCAGATGACATTTATTGTCATGATCGATTTAGTATTAACAAATTTCAATCACGTATTGTATATTAACGATTTTATTAATTATCTTTCTACGAGTAATCAAATGCACACTGTACTTAAAAGAACATAATGATTTTGTCTATATGGTGTCAACCCGATTTAAAATAAATGAACGATTCGATAACAGGATGTGGTCTTCCAAATAAATGTTATTAGTACTAATATTGCCAAGAAAACACTTCTCGTGCAAGCCACGCCTGGATACACGGTCATTATGTCTCTCATCAATTTAATACTTCATTGTATCGTCTTCGTCCCTATGATTCTCCGCTTGAGCTATTGAAATTCAATGGAACTGTACTGAATTTTGTGCGAAGCATTCCGTTAGAACAAGCAAATACTTTGTTTAAATGTTAGCGGCATTTTGTCATTACCTTACATGCCATCAATAGTCCAATTTAAAGCAATACGTTACATGCAAGTTCTAGACCTAAAAGGTACTCCATTTATTCAATTCAATTAGTAGCGTCCAACGGGTCTCTCTTGTACCGTAAGCATAAAGAAAAGAAAGTTAAGACGTGTTACAATATTTAGAATATTTACATTCAATAAGTTGTTAATTATGAAATCTTACCAGACCTTTTTGACTGTGATTTGTGACCCATTTTAATAATGGCTGAGTATTTACACACTTTAACATACCAGCCTATTAGTATTGTACTGAGCATGAAGAAAATTGGATTACACCCACAAATAAGGCTATCACTCACTAATACAACATAAAAACATAAAGAAACATGTGTAAATACATTTCAATCATTGTGTGTGCATTTATCGTTATTGCTTAGCTTCCTTAGATAATACTTATTTCATATACAGGTCCTGGTAATATAAATATATCCATTTACGAGACTTGCATATACAATTCCTGTGATATACAATGATTTTCGATTCGCACAGACAGTAATTACTAGACGACACGAGGGGCTGAATCCGACATCTTATTTGCATAGAAAAACACACCGTGAACAATGGTGGCCAATGGGAGAATTCAACTTAAATCAGATATAGTTTACATTTAATGTATATTTGATTTGTTATATGAACTTTATTAAGTTTGTGTTATAAATGGCTTTTTTTACATTATTTAATTTAAAAGAGCTATGTTGTACAGTTTATGTTTTTTTCTTAATGAATTTAATTAAGTTTGTACGATGAATGTACAATGATGAATGATACACCTTATTTAATCTATTTGAGCTTTGTTTTACAGAAAATGCACATTTGATCTTTTTTATGATTTGAATAAAGTTTGTGCGATGAGTGGCTTTCTTCTAACTTTGAATATTTTGTCGGAAATTTCGCATTGATTATAAAACGTTGGCGTATGCTCCCCTCTTCAAATACAATATAAAGTTATTCAAGAGATATCCACACATGTTAACATAAACTTAAATGGATGACTTTAAGACGTTGGCGGATGGGTATTTCTGGTGATGCCTTTAGTGTTTCTATATACCTATGTTACATGTTTAACATGTTCGCATTTACCTATAAATTAAAATTAATTTGTGTTTATTTATTCTTTATTATTTTATTATTAGGTATATTAAAGGACAAAATACATTTCATTGCCTTCTGGTCCTTTAATTTACATTTTTTACGTGTTAGATTACATGTCAATGCAGACAATATAAAATATTAAAGAATCAATAAGCACAAATTAATCTTATAAAATAGTCTATTGCATACATGATTATGCTCTGTATTTCATCACTCTTGTAAAATAATATTGTTTACATTATAAACAAAGTCACCAGTAATGTTAGATAACATCAATGTTGACTCGTTGTACTATTGTTTACTTTGTGAAGTCAAATAACAATGAGCCCATTTGAAGTGTAACAACATTAAACCTCTCAGCATTATAAGATTATGGAACGTAATCTTATGGACCCAGGCTTTTAATTAAAAGCATTTATCGATGTTCCAGACAGGCAAAATAAAAAAAATTAAGAAATGTGTGTCTCGTTTCCATGGAAATACCCGCGAAGCCTAACACAATCAACCCTGTGATTATAAAACAGCGAACGTATTTGACAATGAGATAACTTTTGATTGTATGTGCTCAGATGTAAATTATAGAAATTAACGTGTGTTATGGCCGTTCGTGCATTTCTAATGACAGGCCATCGCCTGCACATTTTAAGGTCGGTAATGAGTAGACATTGTTATATTGCCAGGAGTCATTATGTCCTTAAGCTTTACCACACCAATAAAGATACTGAGTTTGGTAAAAATGCTACTTGAGACGGACAGCACAGCACGCTTGTAACAAGGCATGCGAAATATTAAACATTCTCGAGGGGATGCTTAAGTTTTACAATGACATCCTTTATAACAGGGTTTTCAGCTTTCATGACTGACAATTCAATAGTTCAAAATGTGTATTTGAGTATGTGGTAATTATCAACAAAAGTAATGGATGGATAAACTAACAATGTAAAAAATAGTAATGAAGCACTAGTTTTGTAATATGTTGAAATTATTGCGAAATCTGCGCCTTTGAAACCACAAGGCCCAGAGGTTAGATATTCGGCGATAACTTCGCATTGATGTCCTTCACCAAGTTAGCTCGAATGATGATCCTTCATTGAGTCAATTAGCCCGCCTTGTGATACCAATGTTAAGTTTGGTAATATTTGATATTTGGTTTTACGAAATCGAACTATGCCAACGTGGCGGATAAAATTAAATTGATGAAGTAGAGAAACCTTGTCTGGTACTATATCCTAAAGATTTAATACGCCACAAGATCTAAATCACGTTCAATGTCGCGGAAAGCATTGGGGAAAACATCGGATCAATGATATACTATTAAACAGTGTGACTGTAATTCGATTATTGTCTCCCGGTGCATGGTTTTGTCATGTTTCTTTTCGTCTTCTAAATAAAGGAATGTTGTTGACGCAAACAAAGAAATTGGATTAGAAACCGTAGAATTCCTTCGAAGGCCAGATTTGTCTGCGCCTCGAAGGTTGATGTGTTGGCCATGTCTAAAACAATCACTAAGCGAATACATCACACGGCGACGCCGCTGTCGACGGTTAAATCAAGACGCAAAATGTGAAAATACTCGTATGTTAACTATGTTTCATGTACATCTTAAGTTGGACAAACAAATTTATGGAGAAGAATTCATAAGTTTTCTTATCCAGTATTGTATACATGTAATTCATATGTCACGTTCAAAGTATCGTTATAAATACTGTTATTGTCAAACTCTCCTTGTTACCGTTATGTAAACGAGTGGAGTACATTTCTGTCTCACGTACATCTTTGCAAGCGCTTGTCAAGATTGTGAACTATTCCTAGTATGTTCAGTAAGACAATGGTTTCAGAAATAACGAAATAAGAAATCTATTTAATAACTAATTAACTCTATAATGCATCCGTAAAACATTTAAAATGCATTTCTATGTAATGTATACCATAGAAAACTTTCGTATTAAATTTTAAAAATTGAACTCAAACACCTATCTTCAATAAGAGAGACAATGTGTATTCAGCAGTTCTTGATTTACCTCCCTTGGAAAAATTTAAGAGCGGTTATTTACAAAACATACATTAACATCACATTGAACTTGTTTTATTTAATCAATATTTCATTTTTTTCTGTTTACGAATTTACAATTTAAGAAAAATCCCAGACTGGAGAAATGTATACATTTAGAAACATTGGAACAGCATTTATAATAAAGAACAAAATACATATAAATATAAAAAAAGAAAAAAAAAAGAGGTGAATAATCAACAAGCAAATATGAAAAATAAACAATGATAACCAATACATTTATATTAAGACTCTGCTATTTGCAATATGAAATGCAACAATTACAACCACTACCCCAACTATTTAACCATTATCTACATATAATGTTACTGACTATTATACCGACTTATATTATTCACAAGTCTCTGTCCCCACCAAAATACTACACAGAAACGGCACGACAAACTGAGGCTTGTTATTTTCAGCCAACTTTTTTTATAGCTTTTCTTTAACTAGCATCATGTAATAGAGGGTTGGAAAACAATATCTTGATACTTAAGTATTATTTTGAGAACCCTAGCGTGCAAACTTAAAACAATTTAGCCGCATTACAAATTAAGGATGATATTCAAAAAGGGTGATCAAAGAGATCGGAGAATCAAAAATTGTCAAAAAATCTTTCTGAGTACATCTTTTTGGACTACCATGGTATTTAAACCTTTATACATGTCTAATGCTGTTTACCACTACCGGTTTTATACACGGATCCATTTAATTTTATTCCCGAGAACATACATCTGTAGCACACCTGTAGGTCTGTAGCAGAACCAGATTTCTGATGATATAAAATGCAACAACAAATTCTCCAAAGGTAGACCGCTTCCTTCTGCAAACCGCGAATTTCTTGCAAGAAACCCCGACAATTTTTTTTTCGGATGTCAACACACAACTATCTGCAACGTATTTCATTCCTCCGTATCGTAAACTGATTTGAGAACATTGAATGAAGATATCTGAAATGCACGCTCGTTACAACTCTTAAAGTGTTTTCCAATTTGGTAGCCTGCATCAAAGTGGCTCGACGCGTTTACAGTATATCTACCGATTTTCCACTTTGTTTACTATTTCTTAACATCTGCTTCCCGCGTTCGCCATTTATATTACCTTCTTTGCGTTATACAGTGGAACTTACAGAGGTTCACACTCTACTAAGGCTGCTATTCCATCTGTCCGTAACCGCATCCGCATCCGCATATCCGCATCCGCAAAAAATAGCACCAGTTGAAATGCACTGCGCTTATTCCATTCATCCGCATCCATATCCGCATCCGCATATCCGTATCCGCAAAAGAACGCTCAAGTGAGCATTCTTATGCGGATGCGGACGAGATACGGACGGCATTTAGCACGATGAGGGCAAAGCTGCCATCTAAAAAAACAACCGAAAAACTTATCGAATTGGTGAAAAATTACCCGGAACTATACAATCAACGCAGTTCTTCATATCGTGACTCAGATTTTACCTCAAATGTTTGGAAAAGTATAGCAAAGGCGCTAGAAGAATATGTTTCAGGTATTTACCATTTGTATTCTTTTACAGACAGAATGATGATTTGTACCTTATATCTACCTTAATTCACGCTAAGCCTTGTCCCTCATAACAATTATCTCAATTATAATTTTCAGTTTTATCCATATAATGAAAAGTGTGCACTTCATGCCAACAAGTTGTCCAAAGAAAGGCAATCATGGCTCCAGTTTCAGATTTCTTTGGACTTGTATAACGCGGAGTCGAACGCTATTTTGTCACAGCCTACATATTCTACAGGTCTAAACAATTACAGCCAGCCCGTGCCTAAGCAAAGATTACAACAATCGTTATTGTCATCTGTTAACCAAGAGCATGGTTTCTAGCATATGTCCACAGCTAGTTATGTGGCCTACTCTGTGGCACAGGCACAGGACAATCAGACCGGCGGACAACAAATAGGACTTAACATTTTGAGCGCTGCTATGAAAACCTTACAGTAAAACGAGCGATTGTTCACAATTTTGTGACAAATAAAAGTGACATATTTTCCTTGTTTATTTAATGTCTCATGTACAGTGAAACACAGGTCTTTTCGAGAACATTTTATTTCTAAATGCATTATATGCATCATTTGATATTGTTTTATGCTTATGATTGTTGATTAAGTTTACGTTGCCAATATGTAAGTACATTAAAGTTGAATAAACGCATATAAAATTCAAATTATTGACTCAAAATTATTGATAAAATATTTAAAGTTACCGCAAGCAAATAGCTAGGCGTTGTTTGGCTCAAATGAACTGTCTTGTAACCGATTTCTTTGAAATAAACGCTTCAACTAGAGAGAGAACGTATCCAAATTGATGTTTGTTTAGTCTGAAGTAACCTTTAAAACTCCTCATCAGCAAGTTTCAAGTTCTTTCACTAAATGTTGTAAGTTCCAAGTGTTTGGCGATGTTTTACTATTGCACGTGCCCACCACCTGTGCTTTCGTTTTCGTTTATACTTCTTCGCATGAGCAACAGCAGCACCAATTAACAAAAAATGGGAAAACTC